>NC_043715.1:55439904-55489023 GCF_006229205.1 Suricata suricatta
TGGGCGCCGCCGCAGCCCGGAGTCTGTGCCCGCGGGCTCCCTGCAGGGGCGGGGGCGGAAGCGTGGCCCCCGGCGGGGGAGGCGGGTGCCCACGCGGGCCGCCCTCCACGAGAAGCCGGCTCAAACCAGACAGGCCCAAGATGGCGGGTGCCATGACAGGAAACGCCTGCCCAAATAAGGAAGAAAAGGCGCGGAAACCCCGCTGCCCAGAGCTGCCCACCCCAAGTAACAAATAGCCCACCCCCTAGTCAGCAACTGCCAGTCACCCTTGGAAGCCCCAAGCCCAGGGCCCCCAGCTCGCTCTCTCTTTCTCTCTGGGGGTCTCTTACTCTCACATCTTGAGAGTGCACTTTGTTTTAGCAAACTGTCCTGGTGTGTCACTCATTTGCTGTGCTCTGTCCCTGGACTCTTTCTTGGGGGCCCTTCTGCAATCTAGGATGGGCTGGAGAGAGTCCCCAGGGCCCCCCGGGTCTCCCCAGTCCAGCCAGCTACACTTTAAAGGGGCCTCCCTTCCCCCAGAAGGGGCGCCCCGAGTACTGCAGCGCAGGAGAGTGGGTACCAGGGACCTGACCCTCCCCGCTCCCGGAGAGGAGACCCTGTTACCTCCCCTCGAGCCGAAGCCTGCACTCAACTCCCATCAAATAATGGGAGCCCTCGCGCCTAGCCCCGGCCTCCCTTAGAATCACGGAGAGCGCTTCCTTAACTCACGACTGAGTTGTTTCCCCCCAGACCCAGGGACAGGATCTGAGGGGGGAAGACTTGGGGAGGTGACCAGGCAGAGCCCAGGAGTCAAGCCTACGGCTGTTGTCCAGATTTCAATCCATGCTTTCTCCGTGGATCAGAGTGCCTGGAGATTTGCACATTCTCCCTCTCCCTACGGAGGAGGGAGGCACCCTTCCAAACAGCTTTCCTTTGTAAATGCAGATGTCTCTTACAAAAGGAAACGAGAACTCCTGATTTCAGACTTTTTCCTTTGTCTGCTGTTTCTTTAAAATAACTAGCCTAAAATAATCCTTAAGCCGTCGAGGCGCATTTGTCCGGTAACTAAATGCTCCCCTTCAGTAGGAAATGTTTATTTTCATAAGTAACTGCCAAACAGCTTTCCAAAGTGAATGTGTTCTTACGCTCCTATTAGCAGTTTATGAGAATTCTAATTCCTCAACGTTTTCACTGGAATTTGGTGTTGTCATTTATTTTTCTTCATGCTAGCCATTCTAGAAAATACTAAGTGGTTTCCCACTGTAAAATATGAAGTGGTCTCACTACAGTTGTCCTGCTGATTGGGATGCATGTGTAGGAGAGGAAAACTTTTTTCTTCCTTCTAGAGTCTTTGGCCGTCTAATAATTAAACTGACATAAGACAGATTAGGGGCGCCTGAGTGGCTCAGTGAGTTAAGCCTCTGACTCTTGATCTCAGCTCAGGTCTTGACCTCAGGGTCATGAGTTCAAGCTCCATGTTGGGCCTCATGCTGAGTGTGGAGCCTACTTTAAAAAAAAATAAGAAAGATCAATCACAGGAAAAAAGAAATTTAATTTCTTCATTACAGGAACCCCAAAGATATGAGGCTCAAAAACAAGCAAATGATGCCTATAGGCCATTCTGACTGAGAAAAGGGAGGAAGGGTTAGGGATTTAGAATTTCAAAAAGGAGGAAATAAGTTCCGCAGAAAAAAGGAAAGAGCGAGAATGTGGGCAAAGGTTTTCCATACAGACAGGTCAATCTTTCTGATAAAAAAAAATGATCTCTGGGGTTAGCTCTCTTCCTGATTGGGGCCGCCTTCTAATTTCTTCCTAGCAGTTACGTTAGAGGCGAAGTAGCATTATCTGAGTCTGCTGGGTCCTAAGTCCCTTCAGCTCAAAACAATCCACATGCAAAGTGATTTTTTTAATGAAATTTTTTTTAAGTTTATTTCTTTATCTTGAGAGAGAGTGAGTGGTGGAGGGGCAGAGAGAGAGAGAGAGAGAGAGAAGTCCAAGCTGGCTCTGCCCTGTCAGCGCCGAGTCCAATGTGGGGCTTGAACTCACAAACTGTGAGATCACGACCTTAGCCAAAACCCAGAGTAGGATGCCCAACAGACTGAGCCACCCAAGTGCCCCACAAAATGATTTATTTGACGTCACATATTCTCTCCTCCAATGAATAAAGGTATTTTGTGTGCATATATTTATATATACTTCGGAATATACTTCTCAAGTATGTGTGTGTGTGTGTGTGTGTGTGTGTGTGTGTGTGTGTATTCAGCCTCAAAAGTGAAGAAAATATTTACATTTGCAGCAACAGGATGTATCCAGAAGACACTCTGCTAAGTTACATAAGCCAGACACAGGAATAAAACAAAACAATTCTGTGTGTAATCACATAGATGTGGAACCCATAAAAAGTTAAAATCACAAATGTGAAGATTAGCATGTTTCTTGTCAGGGGCTGAGGGTGGAGTGAATATTGAGCTGCTGGTCAGATGGTACTCACTTAGGCAGGATAAGTAATCCCTGGAGGTCAGCTAGCCAGCCCCCCCTTTCTCAACTGCAGACCCCAACACTCAAAACCAAAATTAGGGGTGCCTGGGTGACTCAGTCGGTTAAGTGTCCGACTTGGGCTCAGGTCATCACCTCACACCTTGTGATTTTGAGCCCCGTGTGGGGCTTTATGCTCAGAGCCTAGAGCCTGCTTCAGATTCTGTGTCTCTGTCTCTGCCGCTCCCCTGCTCATTCTCTGTCTCTCTGTCTCAAAACTAAATTTTAAAAAACATTAAAAAAATTTTAATAAAACCATAAATAGACATGACCACTTCACACATGCTCTAACTGAAGCCCATTGTTCGTACTGCACTGTCTTTAGGCATCAATGAAGATGTTTTGAAAGACCAGAGCATTCCAACGACCCGGCAGATAATCCCTGATGGCAACAGAATGTCTGCAAGACTTCCTCTCCTTTGCTGCCCTAAGCACATAGCAGCCCGCACACATGACCACATGCTCCCTGCCTGCTCTCATGCAAGTGCCCTCCTGAACCTCTCCCTATAACGTTTATTTATTTTTTTGAGAGAGAGAGAGACAGAGCGAGAGCAGGGGAGGGGCAGAGAGAAAGGGAGGCACAGAATCTGAAGAAGCAGGCTTCAGGCTCTGCTCTGCGCTGTCAGCACAGAGCCCGACTTGGGGCTTGAACTCACGACGGACCACGAGACCATGACCTGAGCCGAAGTCAGACACTTAACCGACTGAGCCACCCAGGCGCCCCCGACCTCTCCCTATAAAACACTAGATGTCCATCCTGTTATCAGAGAGGCGAGTTGTTAAGGCTTGTGTCTGCCTCCTCTCTCCCAACATGAATTTCTCCCCTTTTCCTTTTCCAATCCCTGTCTCTTGAGTTACTGACTTCTCTTGTGAGGAGGTGATTGGAGTTATTTCAGCAACACTGTTGGCAAACCCAGCCAGGAGCTACCCTTCCATTTGTCCAGCCCTGGAGGGATTCCCTGGGTCAGAGTACTTGGCCATGGCGGTGCACCAGGGCTTACCTGTCCGTTTCCTGGGTTGGGAGCGATGCTAAATAGGTCAGTTACAGGTCTAATACACATCACCGTGGCTGTAATTAATAGTAGTGTCCTGTACACTTGAAATTCACTAGGAGAGAACATCTTAAGTGTTCTCCCCACACGTACACACAAATCTTAGCTATATGAGGTGGGGGATATGTTCATTAGCCTGACTGAGGTAATCATTTCACAATATATGTTTGTATTTACGTTTTAAAACTTGAGCAATGGGGCGCCTGGGTGGCTCAGTTGGTTAAGCAATCAACCTTGGCTCAGGTCATGATCTTGCAGTTAATGAGTTCAAGTCCCGCATCAGGCGTCCTGCTGACAGCACAGTGCCTGCTTTGATCCTCTGTCCCCCTGTCTCTCTGCCCCTCCTCTGCTCATGCTTTCTCTCTCAAAAATAAATATTTTATTATTTTTAAAATTCTTAATGTTTATTTATTTTTGAGACAGAGAGATAGATGAAGCATGAGCAGGGGAAAGGCAGAAAGAGAGGGAGACACAGAATCCAAAACAGGCTCCAGGCTCTGAGCTGTCAGCACAGAGCCCGACGCAGGGCTTGAACCCACGAACCGTGAGATCATGACCTGAGCTGAAGTCAAATGCTCAACCGACTGAGCCACCCAGGAGCTCAAAAATAAATAACTATTTTTAAAAATAATTTAAGAAATAAAACTTGAGCAACTACAGGATGCTGAATGGGTAGGCTCTCAAAGCACAGAACCTAGTAAGACAGAAAATTAGGCACCAAAACATACAGTTCTTTGCTCCCATGTATTGGCAGAGATGTTACAACCAAATGAAGGGGAGTTCGCTCCTTGGAGTTTCAGGTAGAGAACCGGCTACACCAGGCGGAGCTGTAACACAGAGGAAATGGTATTTGCAGCAAACAAAAGGGTCCCTGGGAGTAACTCCCTGGGCAGGGGAAAGTGGGCTCCTTCTACTCAGGGTTAGGCTGAGCAGTCAGAATGAGGAGTTTTGTCATCCCGTGGGAAGGCAGGCATCAGGCTGCACGAGTGTGCTTAGAAAACAAGCCCGTGCGTGCATCCTGTGTTTGGTTAATGAAGCTTGGTCTCCCAGGGCGGAGGCTTTAGCATTATGATGAAGCAAGGTAACCGTCAGACCAGGGGAAGGGTCTGCATGCTCGCAGACCCTGCGCCAAGTGAATGGAGCCTTGGGGCCCCTTGTCTCAGGAAAGGAATACAGGGCCCTGCAGACTTTTGAAACAGCACTGGAGGGGCGCCTGGGTGACTCAGTGGGTTAACTGTCTGACTTCAGCTCAGGTCATGGTCTCGCGGTCCGTGAGTTCGAGCCCCGCGTTGGGCTCTGTGCCGACAGCTCACAGCCTGGAGCCTGCTTCTGATTCTGTGTCTCTGCCCCTCCCCACTTATGCTCTGTTCTTCTCTGTCTCAAAAATAAATAAAACATTAAAAAAAAAAAGAAAGAAAGAAACAGCACTGGAAATGTGTATCCCTGATTTATTGTGTCTCATATGGTAAGGCTCGAGACTGGTACTTTCTGCCTTCCCTTTGTTCCCTTAAAATCCTGAACTACTGAGGGTTTTTCATCGCTCTGTAGTTCTGACACAGCCGAGGAAGTTTTGCAACAAGTATGCTAGGGCAAGTCGAGCCTGTGAGGCACAGATCACAGAAAACAGCAGGGGAATTAAAAAAAATGACTTCACTTTCTTTGGCTGGGGACCCCAGCTGACTCTTCCAAAGCCAGAGGAGCTGTACACCGAAACCCCCCTCCTCTGATCTGTTCAGTGCGGGGAGCGCCCAGGGTGCGGTGCGCTCTGCACAAGGCTTCAGAAGAGAAGGCATCTGAGTGGGGCCAGCGGGGAGCGCTCCAGGCTTCCGATCTCCCTGCCTAGGGGGTGGGCATGGCCGGCTCTGTCTTCCTAAGTCTGTGTAAGGGACAAGGGTGTCCTAAAATGTACCGCTTTGGCATACTGTTTTGAATTAAAAGTTATTTATGAAAGAGCAAATGCAAAAAGAAGACTCTGGCCTGCCCTCCTCCCCCATCAGTCTCCGGAAAGCAAGAAATCAGTCTCCGATGCGAAAGGTGCCCTCCCTATTCCAGGAGATAGAGAGACTCTTATCGCCAGAGGCAGAGAATTTAGAGCTGAGAAGTCTGTATAAACAAACCTTGTTACTTTCCACCAATTTACTTTTCCAGCCCAAATTCTCTTGAGAACTCCCTTACTAATTGAAGGCCCAGACATTAGTTCTCTTTTTTAAAAGAAACTTAATGTTTCTTTATTTTTGAGGGAGAGAGAGAGAGAGAGCATGAGCACGAGAGGGGCAAATAGAGAGAGAGAGAGAGACACTGAATCCCAAGAAGGCTCCAGGCTCTGAGCTGTCAGCACAGAGCCCAACACGGGGCTCGAACTCATAAACTCCGAGATCATGACCTGAGCCGAAGTTGGACGGGTAAGCCACTCAGCCACCCAGGAGCCCTGAGTTTTCTTTATCCTGTCTCTGCCTCACAGACTTCTGGTCAAGGAGACAATCTATTGACCAGCTAGCATAATCATAAATGTAAAGAAGACTATTCCTCCACAGCCGTCATTTTTACCCTAAGCACATAACGTAATTGCAGGGCTCTATGGCTCTTCTGCCCACTCTAAAAAGCGAGCCATTATTTGCATACGTGATGAAATTCCTGTGCGTCTGGGTAAAGCATATTCTAAATTACAGGGTTTCTTTGTAACAAGCTAGTTACAGTGAGTGCAACGGTGATGGCCATTGTGTAGGACGCTGTGAAACAGTGCTGATGACAACAGGCATTCCCGACCATGTTCTCACGTGTCCACTGTAGTATCAACATGTATCTCTGCTTAGAGCGGCCATACGACAGAGTTCTGATCAATGAGATAGAAAAAGGAGTGCTCGGATAGAGAAACTGAAGGACTCCATAAAAATCTGCTTATTGCTCCTTCTCCTGATTCTTTTTTGCCAGGACCTGCACCCCCCAACTTTATACACGCCTCATAACGCGTCGTGTGTGTCCTCCTTGCAGGAACAAGGACCTAAGGATTTCTTGGGAGCCTCGCAGCACAAGGGATAACACCTAAGGAGGGACCAGGCAGAATGACCAGAGGAAGTCATCACGTGCATATTCGAGGCCACCAAAGCTAGACGTCCGGGCCCTTGTCTTTGTTCTGACCGGTTCCTGGATGCCAGGGAGGGCATGTCAACCAGACCCCAATCCTCAGAAAAATTGCCAGGCCCCACAAAGGTAAGACCCTCTCTCCTTCCTTTCTGAGTCCCCCAGATACTGTGTGTACCTCGATACCTTCAGTAAACTCTGGTCTCCCCTCCTGCTGAAATAGGTTTGATTTGTATCCTGTGCACAGAGACCCTCCTGGCTGAGCCCGAGGGACCCCCTCGAGGGTCGTCGCACCCGGCCTACCTGCATCACCGTGGCACCCACGAAGGGACAGTCCGAGGAACGGTGACACGCAGCACAGCGTGGCCTCTGGGGAGCTGGTAAATTCCTCCTCTGGGAAAGCGAGTTGATTTAATGGTGTCTATTCTCCAGGGAAGAAGGGAAACCAGAAGAACTAGTCTGGGAACCTGTTCTTACTGCTCCCCACGCTGGATGACTTCATCCTGCTCCAGCACGCCGAGGGGAGCGATGGGCCCTGGGGCCCCCCCTCAGTTTCCCACGCTAGACCCTGGGAACCTAGACAACCGCTTGGGGATACTCCCCACTTTAACGGGCTCTGGGATTCTAACTGGCTCTCGTGTGACTGCAGACTCTTCTTACCCAGGCTTCGGGACAACTTCACGTTGTTAGTTGGCACGAGAGAGTGAGTCACTCAGCTCCAGAGAAGCGGGACACTTGCTCCTTCCCACCAAAAGGTGCTGTTGGGTGACTAAGGAACCAAGGGAAAGTGTGTGCAGTGTTCCCTGCCCAGCGGCCTCACGGGAAACCCCCCCATGGTAACTAAGTCCTGGGTCACCCGCGGAGGCTCACACAAGGACTGTTCTCTCTGTGCCCCGAGCCCTCACACCATGTCAGATAAGTCACTGCCCCAATTTCTATTGGACAGAAACAAAAAGTTCAATAAGCAGAGGACTTGGACTGTAATATACGATAATTGGATGTAACCGACTAAACAGAGGACTCCACTAAACTATACTAGATTACATCACGTTCTCAATCAGACATGAAACAGCACCGTCCAGTGTAGTCACCTGTTGTCCACGAAGCAAGCTGTTTTCTTGTGGGGTTTTTTTTGTTTTGGGTTTTTGTTTTTGTTTGTTTGTTTTTGGTGCAAAAAGGTGACTTTATTAAAGCATAGAGACGGGCCCCTGGGCAGAAAGAGCTGCCTACAAAGCACGTATTAACATATTTAGGAAGATTGAAATCATACATTTCTGTTTTATGGCCACAGTTGAATGAATCCAAAAATCAAGAGCAGATGGATAACTAGAAACTTCCCAAATATGTGGAACCTGAACAACACATTCTCGCACAATCAATGGGTCAAAAAAAGCAATAAAAGGGCCGCCTGGGTGGCTCAGTCAGTTAAGCCTCCAGCTTCGGCTCAGGTCAGATCTCACGTTCGTGGGTTCGAGCCCCGCGTCAGGCTCTGTGCTGACAGCTCAGAGCCTGGAGCCTGCTTCCAGTTCTGTGTCTCCTTCTCTCTCTGCCCCTCCCTTTTTTTAAAAGCAATAAAAAAGGAGGGACACCGAGGTGGCTCAGTTAGTTGAGCATCTAACATCTGATTTCGGCTCAGGTCATGACCTCAGGGTGGGAGGATCCTGCTGGGTGTGGAGCCTGCTTGAGATCCTCTCCCCTCTCGTGGGTCTGACGTATGTGCGCACGTGCGCACGCTGTCTCTAAACAAATCAGAAATAAAAATAAATAAAATATAAAATCAGAAAATATCTTGAGATACTTGAAATGAAACATAATATACCAAATCTTATGGGATTCAGAGAAAGTGATAAGACAGGGGAAGTTTAAAGTGACATATGACAGGGCGCCTGGGTGGCTCAGTCAGTTAAGCGTCCGACTTTGGCTCAGGTCATGATCTCACGGTTCGAGCCCCACGTCAGGCTTCGTGCTGACAGCTCAGAGCCTGGAGCCTGCTTCAGATTCTGTGTCCCCTCTCTCTGCCCCTGCCCCACTAACACTCTGTCTCTCTCTCTCTCTCTCAAAAGTAAATACTTAAAATTTCTTTAATTAAGAAATTTAAAAAATTAAGTGACATATGCTTACATCAAAAAATAAGGTATCTCAAGCGAACAACATCAACTTTTATCTCAAGGGAGTAAAAAAATAAGAATAATCTAAGTCCAAAATTAGCAGGAAGAAGATAATTTTAAAATACAGCAGAAAAAAAAAATAAAATGGGGTATGGCAAAAATAGGAAAATAGCAATAAAAGTTTTTTTAAAGATCAAAATTGACAAACCCTTTTCTAGATTAAGAGTAAATGAGAGAAGAGGCGCATGTGTGGCCCCGTTGGCTGAGTGTCTGACTTCAGCTCAGGTCATGCTCTCACGGTTTGTGGGTTCAAGTCGTGTCAGGCTCTGTGCTGACAGCTTGGAGCCTGGAGCCTGCTTCAGATTCTGTGTCTCCCTCTCTCTCTGACCCTCCCCTGCTCACACTGTCTCTCTCTCTCTCTCAAAAATAAATAAAAACATTTTTAAAAAAAGAATAAATGAGAGAAGACTCAGCTAACACCAAAAGTAAATAAATGACGCCATAGAAATAAAAATAATTACGAGGGAACAATGAACAAATCTACGTCAACAAATGGATATGGGGAAAGTATGAGTAAATTTCTAGAAAAAAACGACCTACTCTGGACTCCGTCATGATGAAATTAAAACAAACAAAAAATCCCAGCAGATCTGTATCTATTCGGAAGATTGAAAAAGTAATTAAAGAAAAAACTTCCAACAAAGAAAAGTCCTGAGCCAGATGAATTCACTGGATGAGTCGAGCAAGCAGTGAGTAATGCTAACAACAAGCAGTAAATAAATGACGCCACCTCTCCTCAAGCGGTGCAGACGCGAAGAGGAGGGTAATTCAGGAGGCCGGCATCGGCTGACGTCAGAGCCACAGACACGACGAGGGGAAGTACTGACTACTCACGATGGATATTGACGCGAAAGTCCTCAAAAAATACAACACTGAATTCAAAAGCACGTTTTGAAATTATACACCACAAACATGGGGAAATTATTTTTGGAATGTAAAAGGTGTTTTGACATAGGGACATTAAGAAATCTAAGATTTAACAGAATGAAGGTTAAAAAAACCCATGTGATCATGTAAACAAGTACAGAAAAGGAATCTGACAATCGTCAATATCATTTAATGATACCAAAAAAACACCCTCCACACAAATTAGAAACGGAAGGAAACCATATCAATACAGTAACGGCCATATATGGAGAACGTGGGAAGACAGAGGAGGCTCCCGGCTCACCTCATCCCACAGATACACCTAGGTGACCGTCACATGGCTGTCAATAATCCAGGAAACAATCCTAAAACTGGTACAGCAGACTCTCCACAGTTATTCGTAGGAGGAGGCCACGTCCACAAAGGTCGGAACGCAGTCAGTTAAGCGTCTGACTTCAGCTCAGGTCATTTCAGGGTTCATGGGTTCCAGTGCTGCTTGGGATTGTCTCCCTCTCTCTCTCTGCACCTCCCACCCCAGCGCACACATGCACTCACTCTCTCTCTCTCTCTAAAATAAACATAAAAAAAAAGGTAGGAAGGGTAGAGTCCTGGGCGATGGGTAAGGAAACCCGCCAGCCAGACTAACAGCAAAAGGGAGGAGACCACACACGCAGCGGAAGGGGGGGACACAGAGCCCACACCAGGCACCCCAGACGCCGCGGACCTGCACTGCTAAGACGAGTCCCTGACGTTTGGCTTTGAAAACCAGGCAGGCACAACATCACAAGTTTTTACAGTCCGGGGACTAACACTGGGAACTTTAAAACTTGGCAGGCTGGGCTCTCAGACAGCCGGAGGGCACAGGAAACAGTCCCTGCCCAGACGGAGGCAAAATCACAAACACCACCCAGGAAGCACCAGAGAGGAGGAGCAGTTGGAAGAGCTGGGGGGAGAAGAAGGGAGGTAAGGGAAGGAAGTTTATTTACTACACTCAGAATCTTTAGGAAACTTCTCCAAGAGGCAAAATATGACGTCATACACATAAAACATGGGGAGGTAAGTAAAAATTTAGTGCTTTTAGAATGGGGGGTGCCCGAGTGGCTCAGCCAGTTAAGCGTCCGACTTCAGCTTAGGTCATGAGCTCACAGTTCAGGAGTTCAAGCCCCATGTCTGACAGCTCGGAGCCTGGAGCCTGCTTCAGGTTCTGTGTCTCCCTCTCTCTCTCTCTCTCTGCCCCTCTCCCACTCAGGCTCTGCGCCTCTCTCTCTCTCTCTCTCTCTCTCTCTCTCTCTCTCTCAAAATTAAAAACAGTTTTAAAAAATTTAGAATGGGTTCAAGCACGGGCCACCGTCGACCTGATGCTATGCTATGTGCATAGGGTGCATTTACAAATAAACCTAAGGGTAACCGCACTCAGAAATCTGTACTAGAGGCTGCCCGGTGGCCCAGTCAGCTGGCGAAGCAACTGGCCCTCAATTTCAGTTCAGGGCTCGAGGTCTTGGTTCCTGAGTTCCAGGGCCCGATCGTGCTCCACATACTGACAGTGAGAATAGAGATTCTCTCTCTCCCTCTCTTCCCCTTCCCTGCTTGCTCTCTCTCTCAAAACGAAACAAAACTTAAAAAGAAAAACAAAACTCTGATATGCAAAAACTAAAGAGAAAGGAATTCAAGCATATGACTAAAGCAAGCCCAGACATACAAATGCCATAGGATTCCACTTATGTGAATGATTGTGTGTAGTCAACCTCACAGGTAGGGAAATTACAATGATACTTGCCAGGGCTTAGGGTAGAAGGAAATGAGGAAGTGGTTGTTTTGTTTGTGTATTTGTCTAGTTTTCTAATGTTTATTTTCTGAGAAAGTGTGAGCAGGAGACGGGCAGAGAGAGAGAGGGAATAGGGATCCAGAGGCCTCTGTGCGGACAGTAGAGACCCCAGGGCATGGCTTGGCCTCAGGAACCATAAGACCATGACCTGAGCTAAAGTTGAATGCTCCCCCAACTGGGCCCCCCAGAGACCCCAGGAAGTAGTTGCTTAACAGGTATTGAGTTTGGGGGCACCTGGCTGGCTCGGTGGGTTAAGCATCTGACTCCTGTCTCAGCTCAGGTCATGATCTCATGGTTCAGGGGAACGAAGCCCCACATCTGGCTCTGTGCTAAAAGCACCAAGCCTGCTTGGGATTCTCTCTCCCTCTCTCTGCCCCCGCCCCGTTCACGCACAGGTTCTCTCTCTCTTTCTCTCTCTCAAAAATGAATAAACAGTTGAGGCGCCTGGGTGGCTCAGCTGGTTAAGCATCCGACTTCGGCTCAGGTCATGGTCTCATGGTTTGTGAGTTGGAGCCCTGCGTGGGGCTCCGTGCTGACATTTCAGAGCCTGGAGCCTGCTTCACACACAGTGTCTCCCTCTCTCTGCCCACCCCCCGCTTGCACTCTGTCTCTCTCTCTCTCTCTCTCAAAAAAAATTTTTTTTAATTTAACAAATAAATATTTAAAGAAAGAAAAGATAATTTTCTTAGCTACTCACCTAAGCAGGATAAATAAAGCAACCGTTGACTATTAACCAAGAAGAAAAATACACAAGATGGGTCACAAATACAGCAGGGGTAGTACTTACACAGACACACACAGAGCTTTGTTTGCAGTAGACACAGGGCCGAGACACCCTTGAACTAATCCCCACACTGTCTTTAAGGATACCAAATTGATCATTGTGATCCAAAATCATGATACACAGGCAAAAACCTAAAGCACAATTCTCTAATGCTGGGTCCCTACCATAAAAAAAAGGGAATTTCAAAACAAGAGTAAGAAAATTTAACCACCAAAATTCTGAACACAACATAAATGTATTATCCCGATACCCACTCGCACAATTCCAACATGAAGCAGAAGAAGGAACTTAAGACAAGACTTTGCACAAGGCTCCTCAGAAATATGCAGACTTCCCCAGACCCCCAGGAGCAACAATGAGCAGCCAGGTCGTGGAATCTCTCAGGGTCCGAGGGGAGACCCCGGCCCTCACTGTGACTGCGATGGGGACTCTAGCGCTCAAGAAGAACCTCACACAAGCACAGTAAGTGCTGGAGACAGACGGCCCTCCGGACAGCGGGGAAAATGAACTTCGCATTCTCAACAATCATGTTACTGAAGCAAAGCTTCTCAGACCACATATTAAGGCGGGGCTTTCCCCTTGACCTTGGACCTCAGCACCTCCGCCATCCGCTTCATTCATGCCCAGCTACTGGGTGTGCAGCTACTCTTTTCTTTTCCCGTTCCAGGGCTCCTGCGTTTGCTCCAAAAAGATGACCAGGTCTGGCTTGGAGACAGCAAGTCCTGTGTTTAAGGAAAAAAGAAAAAAGAAACAACTAAAAACACATGCCTGTCTGATTCTTGCGGGGGTTTCTCTAATTTCCAAGCCAGTATTTTGCTCAGGAGAGAAGAGAGGATGTTGTAGAAGGTTCTCAAAAATGATTCCCCAAAATACTACTTTTGACAGCATCTTTTTTTTTAATGTTTATTTATTTTTGAGAGAGAGAGTGAGAATGAGCAGGGGAGGGGCAGAGAGAGAGGGAGACAGAATCCGAAGCAGGCTCCAGGCTCTGAGCTCTCAGTACAGAGCCTGACCAGACATGAGATCACAACCTGAGCCAAAGTCGGACTGTTAACCGACTGGGCCACCCAGACGCCCCATCAGACAACATGTTTAGTACACTACTGGAACATTTAAAATTTTCATATCCTGAGTTCCAAGTTTGAGTACTAGTGAGTTTTAAAAAAAAATGGTAAAAAAAACTAGTGAGCATAAATAAATAAATAATAAATAAATAAAAACTGACTGAATGAAACTGGACTTTAAGAGGTGGACAATGACAGGGGCTCCTGGGTGGCTCAGTAGGTTAAGCGGCCGACTTTGGCTCAGGTCATGATTTCTTGGTCTGTGGGTTCGAGCCCCACACTGGGCTTTGCACTGCCAATGTTGAGCCTGCTTGGGGAATTCTCATTCTCTCTCTCTGTCTCTCTCTCTTTCTGCCCTTCCCCCACTTGTGCTTTCTGTCTCTCAAAAAAAAAAAAAAAGGTGGGCAACAATATTTTATATCACTGAATTTCTAGAATCTCCACTATCTAGAGTGAAGGATGGAGATCATTTCAAGAAAGGGGCTGTGGGGGGGATGAAATCAAGATATGGCATCACGAACACTTTCACTTCTATACCACCAAAACCCGAGTTTTCCCTTGAAAGCAGTGACCTAAAACTCTTCTGTACAAAGCACAAACTCCCAGGAGACAATCTAAAACAGGAAAATAACACCCTGAGGATGGATGAGGAATTCCGGAGAGACATTTTCCTCACCCAGGGACACCAGGTTCCCGTAGGTCCCCAGCATCACGTCCCTGTGCGGGGCTGTCTGAGCGGGGCCAGGCACCCCACTCCTCCTGAGAGAAGTCTACGGCCACATCCCTGAAGGTCAGCCATCCCCGTAATAAATACCACAGTTACCAAGTGGTAGATTTGACCCAACATGAAGAGGGAGAGTTAAAAGAACTGGTTCTGACTTAGGTGAGGAGCCTGAATTATCCAATAATAATTTAATTCACGGGGCCTCTGGGTGCTCAGTTGGTTAAGCATCTGACTCTTGATCTCACGGTTTGTGAGTTTGAGCCCTGCATCAGGTTCTACTGGTGGTCTGGAGCCTGCTTGGGACTCTCTCTCTCTCTCTCTCTCTCTCTTTCTCTCTCTCTCTCTCTGCCCCTCCCTTCTGTGCACTCTCTTTCTCCCTCTCAATAAATAAATAAATAAATAAATAAGCTTTTAACAAAAAAGAATTTAACTCAGTATTACTCTCTACTATAGTTTCTAACTCTGAGGGAAGATGATATAAGATCCGCAGAAATACTGCATACACTGTATTTTATGAAACATAAAATATGAAATTAAGGCACCAACACAAGCATATACATTTTGAAGGCATGAAAACTGTATGAATCTCAGGTGAGAAAGTCACGAGGAGTTAGAAGGGTACATCTCCAATGTTAGACACAACAAAGACCCAGAGACCTTGTTAATACTTATATTCTGATTCACAGATTCTGGGGTGGTGCCTAAGTTTCCACATGTTTTCAACTTTATTGAAGTGATCTCTACACCCAACATGAGACTTGAACTCCACACCCTGAGATCCAGAGTCACATGCTTCACTGACTGGGGCACCCGAGTGCCCCTCCACATTTCTGCTTATGGTCCCAGAGCCACACTTTTGAATAACAAAGAGATCAAAGAATCCTAGATGACTTTGAACTGAAAGAGTACTGTGAAAATTACAAGTTTCTTTTTTAACGTTTTATTTTCTTTTTTGTGAGAGCGCAAGCAGGGGTGTGGGCAGAGAGAGAGGGAAACACAGAATTCAAAGCAGGCTCAGGTTCTGTGCTGTCAGCACAGAGCTCAACAATGGCTGGAACCCACGAGCTGTGAGATCATGACCTGAGCTGAAAGTCGGACGCTCGATCGACGGAATCACCCAGGCGTCTCCCCCACTTTTTTTTGCCTTTTAAAGTAGGCTCCACGCCCAACGTAGAGCATGAACTCACAACCCTGAGATGAAGAGTCGCACTCTATCAACCGAGACAGCCAGGTGCCTTGGAAACTACACGTTCTAATATCAAGAATGGAAACAACAATCCTTCTTGAACATATGCAACGTGCTAGATATCAGTCTAGCAGTTTTTCATAAATTAAGCCAAAAAACCACAAAAATAATCTGCAAGAGCAACAGTGGTATTATTCTTCATGATTCCAAAGAATATCTTGGCAAACAGCCAGTAAGTATAGAGTCTGAGTGTTACCCCAGATTATCTGACCTTGGATTTGCCTAAGCGGAGCACACAACTATACAAGACAACCCTCAAATAATGTTCGTAGAAGGTTTTGAAACTGAGGAAAGTATTGGAAAAAGTTAAGAAGGTACCAATACAGAATTGTTAAAAAGAGATAAAAGAGACTCATAGTTAATTTTTTTAACTTGGAGGCACCTGGCTGTCTTAGTTGGTAGAGCATGCAATTCTTGATCTGGGGATCGTGACTTCTGGCCCCAATTGGGAGGAGAGATGACATAAAAAAAATAAGATATCTTTAAAAATATTTTTTAAATATATGGGGCACCTAGGTGGCTCGGTTGGTAAAGCCTCTGACTCTTGATTTTGCTCAGGTCATGATCTCACTATTATGAGATCGAGCCCCATGTCAGACTCAGCATGGAGCTTGGAGCCTCCTTGGGAATCTCCCTCTGTCTCTCTCTCTGCCCTTTCCCTGCCTGTGCACTCTCTCCCTCTCAAAATAAATAAGTAAACTTTTAAAAAATAAATTAAAAAAATAAAAATTAAAAAACATATTAAAAAGGGATGGTATAGAAAATTTCATTGTCATTGAAATAAAGAAATACTTTTAATTGCTTAAAACTTATAAATCTATTTCTGGATGATGATTTTTTTTGTGTGACTCATAAACACACTGGAGACATACATTGCCAGAACTAAAATAGCTATTGTTTCTGAGTCTTGTGTTTCTCTGAAAGTTTTCATTTCGTTTATCCTTTGTGCTGAGCTATATTTTAAAATTTTAAGACAGGAGAGCATATATTAATTATATGATTCTTGTTTTCGTTTTCTGCATCAAAGGAGAAGGGATAAAGGAAAGTGGATCTATGACATGAGTGTGGAATACAATGGAAACTTACAAGACCAAGTTCTGTGGTGAAAACTTTCACTTGTGGGGCTCCAGGGGGGCTCAGTCAGGTAAGCATCCGACCTGGTCTCAGGTCATGATCTCAGTGTCTGTGAGTTCAAGCCCCGTGTCAGGCTCTGTGCTGACAGCTCGCAGCCTGGAGCCTGCTTCTGTTTCTGTGTCTCCTTCTCTCTCTGCCCCTCCCCCACTCATGCTCAGTCTCTGTCTCTCAAAAATAAACACTGAAAAACAAAAACAAAAACCTTCACTTACAGAGGCCAGCAAGTCTGGCCAACAGAGGAATCCTTTATTCACCAAAGCAAACTATAAGCAAGCAACTGAGAAGACATAAGTTTCCAGATTAAATGAGGTGATTTGTGAGTATCTCTGAGTAAATACCAAGATGCTTATTTTTAAAATTTTATTTATTTTTAGAAAGAGAGAGCAGAGGTGGGGCACAGACACAAATACACACACACAGAGTGAGAGACAGAGAGAGAAAGAGAGACAGAGAGACAGAGAGAATCCCAGGCAGGCTCCATGCTGCCTGTGCAGAGCCTGATGCAGGGCTGGAATTCATGAACCGTGAGATCATGACCTAAGACGAAATCAAGAGTCAGACTCAGGGCGCGCCTGGGTGGTTCAGTGAGGTAAGCTTCCGACTTCAGCTCACGTCACGATCTCACGATTTGTGGGTCCAGCCTCGCATCGGGCTCTGTGCTGACAGCCTGGAGCCTGCTGGGGATTCTGTGTCTCCCTCTCTCTGCCCCTCCCCCACTCGTGTGCCTGTGCTAGTGCACACGCATGTGCACGCGCTCTCTCTCAAAAATAAACAAATATTTTAAAAATAAGAAATAAATAAGGGGCACCTGACTGGGTCAGTCAGTTAAGCATCTGACTTCAGCCCAGGTCTGATCTCACAGTTCGTGGGTTCAGGCCCCATAACGGGCTCTGTGCTGACACCTGGAAGCCTGGAGCTGCTTCAGATTCTTTGTCTCCCTCTCTCTCTGCCCCTCCCCCACTCACACTCTGTTTCTCTCTCTCAAAAATAAATAAACATTTTTAGAAAAAGCAAAAACCAAAAAAAGAGTCCGCCGCTTAACCCAACTGAGCCACCCAGGTGCCCCTGCATTTTGTTTTTTAACAATACCGACGGCAGTAATGGGATCCAAAGGGAAGCCCCGACAGCTGTGGGGACGGTGAGACACGCAGGCGTGGGTGCCCGGGAACCCTCTGAGCTCTCTCTCTCCCTGACCGTCTTCCAGGAGCGCAGGCAGGTTCTCCCGGTTCTGAGCTCCTCTCTCCGCAACGAGCTCTCAACCTAACGGGCTTGCTAGTTCCGGGCAGGTGAACTTGAGAAAGCCAATTGTTCCACCCGGAACCCGGGCCCCCAGGGCTCCATGTGATTGGAGTCCTGGTCCACAAGCATTTGCCAGTGTCTAACACAGATGAAAAGATGAAAATCTATGACCCAAAGCTTCCACTACTTGTATACGCTGAATGCAGATTCATCCACGTATCAATGTCTCATCGAAACACAAGTTCTAGGATTTACGTAGCAGCACTATTTCTAACAGCCACAAGCTGAAAACCACCCACTTGCCCATAAACAGTAGAATAATTTTTAAAATATTTATTTATTTTGAGGAGAGCACAAGTTGGGGAGAGGCGGAGAGAGTGGGACAGAGGATCCGAAGCAGGCTCCAAGCTCTCAGCCCAGAGCCCAGCGTGGGGCTCAGACTCACAAACTGCAAGATCATGACGTGAGCTGGAGTCGGATGCTCAACAGACTGAGCCGCCCAGGGGCCCCACGGAATAATTAAATCAATGGTTTAATGTTCACACAATGGAATCCTACACAACAATGGAACTGCAAGACCTAGGGAATGGTATAGATAAATTCACAAACGCCATATGGAATAAAAAAGATAAATATAAAAGAGTTCATGCTGTACTGTGTCATTTATATAAACTAAAACACAGGAAAAACTCATCTGTGTTTTTAGAGACTAGCACAGTGGTCACCCTTCAGGTCCTGAGAAGGGGAACCAAGGACTGGTGAGTGTTAACAGTTTTCTCTATCGTTTTTATTTATTTATTTTACTGTTTTTATTTATTTTAGAGAGAGAGAGAGAGAGAGAGAGAGAGAGAAAGAGAGACAGCATGAGCAGGGGAGGGTCAGAGAGAGAGGGAAACACAGAATCTGAAGGCAGGCTCCAGGTTCTGTGCTGACAGCTCAGAGCCTGATGCGGGGCTGGAACCCACAAACTGTGGGATCATAACCTGAGCCGAAGTCAGACGCTTAACCGACTGAGCCACCCAGGCGCCCCCAGTTTTCTCTATCTTTATCTGGGAGTTACATACAGAAGTATTCAGGTTCTAGAATTTCTTAAATTTGCGGTGTGAAAAAAATATTTGCTGTGTGCTTAGGATCGGTGCGCATGTGTTTGCTTTTGAACAGGTATCACAAATTTAAAAAAAAACAGGTTTGGGAGAGGCACCTGGGTGACTCAGTAGGTGGAGCATGTGACTCAATCTCAGAGTTGTGAGTTCAAGCCCCAGGTTGGATGTAGAAATTACTTAAAAATAAAATCTTAAAAAAAAGAAAGAAAGAAAGAAATTAATGTGGAAGAGTTAAGACAGAAAAACAAGACAGAACGCCTAGGTGGCTCATTCGGTTAAGTGTCCGACGTTGGCTCAGGTCATGATCTTGAGGTTTGTGAGTTCGAGCCTCGTGTTGGGCTCTGTGCCAACAGCCTGGAGCCTGGAGCCTGCTTTGAATTCTGTGTCTCCCTCTGTCTCTGCCCCTCCCCTGCTCACCTTCTGTCTCTCTCAAAAATAAAAAAATTTTTTTAAAAGATAGAAAAAACAATAGACTAGGTTCAATGTAGACCATGCAATAAAAAGGTAAATCTAAACCAAAATACGTATATCCATTACTGTATAATATGTAACTCATAGAATTGATAGAATGGAATAGAATCAGAGGAATCACTCCGGTTAAAGTCAAACTTTTTATTATATGCAATTTGATTTTTTCATGAATATAAATTATAAGAATTAAAGTCGAGAAATGGAAAATAGGTTCTATGTAATTTTAAACAGTGAAACATTGTAGATTTTAAGATTAAAGCACTTTGTCATTATTGAAATTAGTATTATTTTTAAATTCCTTAACAGATAATATTGCAATACCATTGATAGGAAACAATTATCTGTATATGTATATATGTGTGTGTGTATGTGTATATACACATGATTACATTTATATGCATACCGTGTATATCTGTACTTATATATACATATACACAAAAATGTATATATACTAATATACTATATGTGTGTATATGTATATATTTTCTCCCTTGTGGTCTAATATATGGCAGGCATTTTGTTGTTCACATGAGCTGAAAATCTTTCTCTATTTTGTAGCACAAAGTTCAATATCTATAAGGTCAAATTAACTCTACTGCTTTTAAAAGTATAGAATCCTTGATACTTTGCATCAGTTTCATAATGCAAAGAGAATTATATGAAAATATTTCCAAAATTAGAAATATCCATTTTGTTCATTTTGAAATCTGCAAGTCACAAACTCCCCATTCAAAAAAACCACAAAACAGATTCATAGGAGTGCCTGTCAGTTAAGCTTCTGACTGTTGGCTTCAGCTCAGGTCATGCGCTCACCATTTGTGAGGGCTCCATGAGTTCAAGGCCTGAGTCAGGCCCTACACTGATAGTGCAGAGTCTGCTCAGGATTCTCTCTCTCCTTCTGTCTCTGCTCCTCCCCTGCTCATGTGCACACACACTCTCTCTCCCTCTCAAGATAAATAAATAAATAAACCATAGAGGCACCTGGGTGGCTCAGTTGGTTAAGTGTCTGACTTTGGCTCAGGTCATGATCTCAAGGTTCATGAATTCAAGCCCCACAGCAGGCTCTGTGTTGACAGTGTGGAGCCTGTTTGGAATTCTTTCTCTCTCTCTGCCCTTCTCCCACTCATGTGCACTCTGTCTCTCTCAAAAAAAAATATCAACATGTGTAAAGTACTCAATGTGTTTTTTAAAAAAATAATAAATAAAATAAACAAACTAGGGATAAATCTAACAAAATGCTTTTAGTATATGTGAGAAAAACCATATTAGATTCCTAAAATAGGTGCATGTAGACCTAAGCAAACGAAAAAATTGCATTATATTCTTGGGTAGAAAAACTCGATGTCATAAAAATCATCAGGTGTCCTTAAGCTGACTAAAAGTGTAATTTTATCTCAACACCGATGCCATCAGTCAGTTCTTGGAGCTAGACATGTTACAGCTCTTACAGATGAAAATACAAATAAGGAGAGCCCAGAGAACTCTGAAAAGAAAAACAAAAACAAAAGACGGGCGCCTCAGGGGCTCAGCTGATTGAGTGTCCGAGTCCTGATTTTGACTCAGGTCATGACTTCAGGGTCATGGGATCGAGCCCTGAGTTGGGCTCTGCACTGAGCCTGGAGCCCCTACTCACACACTCTAACATAAAGAAATAAATAAATGAAAAGAGGATAGCTAGCCCTGTAAGATTCTGTTGATCATGAATAGACTAATAGACAAATATCCAGAAACATACCACATGCATAATAAGAACCAGTAAACAACAAAACCCCCTAGTAGGTGGCATCATTAATATTTTTTTGCCTCACAACTTTTTTTTTTTTTTGAGAGACAGAGAGAGATAGTGTGAGCCGGGGAGGGCCAGAGAGAGAGGGAGACACAGAATCCGAAGCAGGCTCCAGGCTCTGAGCTGTCAGCACAGAGCCCGACACGGGGCTCGAACCCACGAACCGTGAGATCAAGACCTGAGCCGAAGCCGGACACTTAACGACTGAGCCACCCAGGCGCCCCGCCTCACAACTTGATATTCCTTATCACAAAGAAAAATAAAATTCCATTTATTCTTCACACCCTACAGTAAGACAAAAGCCCAGTGACAGATAAACCTAACAAGGCAAAAGAAAAAAAGGTTTTATAAGATTAATTATGACAGGTGTTGCCAGGATGTTAGTGTTTCTGAGAGTGGGCACGCTCCCAGACCCTCTACTCCTGTGTTGTCACTGATGTCATTCCCCTCGATCCTCGCTTTGAAAGTGGATAAAAGAGGGGCGCCTGGGTGGCTCAGTCGGTTGAGCCTCCGGCTTCGGCTCAGGTCAGATCTCACGTTTGTGGGTTCGAGCCCCACGTCGGGCTCTGTGCTGACAGCTAGCTCAGAGCCTGGAGCCTGCTTCCGGTTCTGTGTCTCCTTCTCTCTCTGCCCCTCCCCCTCTCATGCTCTGTCTCTCTCTGTATCAAAAATAAATAAAACATTAAAAAAATTTTTTTGAAGTGGATAAAAGATGTTTTTTCTGACTTCTTTCTTTTTTTTTAAGTGTTCTTTTTAAAAAGTTTTTAAAGTTTATTTATTTATTTTGAGGAGGGAGGGGCAGAGAGAGAGGGAGAGAAAGAGAATCTCAAGTGACACGGGGCCTGATCCCAGGAACCCTGAGACCATGACCTGAGCTGAAACCGACTGAGCTGCCCAGGCGCCCCGCTTGCTTCTTTGACAGACTCAAAATAAAGAAACCTACCTTCCCACGATGCTCAAACGGTCAGTCAACAGTCTTCTGCTGAGGAAAGGCGCACACGCTCACACTCGCAGAAGCACCGTGTCCCGCGGGGTAGGGCACTTCTTCCTGAGGCCACAGCTTCTCTGTCACTTGTGATCAGACGCTTTTGCAGGCTCTACGTGACTCTGCAGACCGGCCCTACACAGAGGCTGAGCCTTGAAAACCTGACGTCAGATGGTGACTGATGAACACCACTCAGGTACACTCGTCTCCTGCAGGGATCCTGTTCTCCCTTAAGGATCCCTCCAGATTCCACAAGGAATTTTCCTGGAGATATCTACCCGTGGAAACAGGTGGGTAGGCTTGGACAAAAGCTTCCATCCTCCCTGGGACCCCTGCTCTTTCCACCCACCCTATCTAAAAGTATGATGTTCTGATCTTTTCCAAGAGCCCGCACCTCAAGGAATCTCTCTGTGTTGGTTTGAAACCTCAGGAGCTTCCTGGCTGGAATCTGAAACCAGACCCCGTGCACAGAGGGTGAGGATGGATGGAAGAAAAGGCAGGCGACTCCGGCGTGGCACGTGGCAGGCATAAGCAAGGGAGAGCGTGCCTGTGAGGTTTGTCTCGGGTACCAGGAGGTGAGGCAGTCTCTGCCCCGACCCGCCAGAACCTTCAAAGCTTACACAGAGACCTCGCTCGCTCATGCACCCACCCAGATGGTCTCCAGGACACACTGCCTCCTCAAGGCTGCATCCGTGAGAGTGCTTCCTAGTGCAGAGGTTGGAACATACATTCCAAGGACAAGGGAAGGGGTGAAAAGCCTCTGGTCACCAGGGCCAGCCCTCATGTCAACCATTGGTCACATCTCCTCTATGACTCGCCCCAACACTCTGTGATGATGTGATTGACTTCGTAACGTGGGAGGAGGGAAGTGCAAGAAGCACCCTGCGCTGGGTCCTGGGTCCGGGGTTCCCTCGCCTGACTTAGGTCTCTGATTTACCCAGATGTCGATAAACAGCTTCCTCGGTAGGTGGTGGGAAAAGAGTAGGAGGCTCAGTTTACCCAAGAAGTAGAAAATGGACTCAGCGTTGCACGAAAGCATGGACTCCAGCTTAAGTCCGCCACGAGGTCTAGGTCCCTCGGAGGAAGCCGGGGTCCTCCGTCATCTGAAGCACACTGTGGCCGTGGGCAGCTGGACGCCGCCGATTTAACTCCACGCCGGCACCACCGAACAATGGAGCAGACTCGAAGGATTCTTAGGGGTGAGGTAGGGGACCAACAGAGAAAATGATGCCACAGCCCCTGCCCTTCCTCTGCTCCCACCAATACTACCACCATCCTGCACCCCAAATTGCCCCAACTTTCTCCAGGCCCCCCCACATCCCACTCCCCTCCTTCCACCATGTCTCACCTACACTTCGGAAGAACATTCTAGTTATTCCACTGATGTTAATCCTCATGTAACCCAAACATCACCTGCATAACTCTTCAGGCTTTAGAAACCCCAGGTGTGACCACACCAGATCCGTGGTCTTGAAAGTCCGAAGTTTTTCCAGGAATTTTTGCCAGTTCCCATGGATTGGCAGGATCTCCACCATCCTTCACTTGGTTTTCCCTGAAAAACCTGTGAATCCAGGTATAGCATTCAGTCCCTTCCCCTGCCAATTATCTCACAAAAATAAAAAGCTTTTTAAAAAAGCCTCAGTGAGCAGTGCCTGGGTGGCTCAGTCAGTTAAGCGTCTGACTTTGGCTCAGGTTATGATCTCGCGGTTTGTGAGTTCAAGCCCCACATCAGGCTCTGTGCTGACAGCTCGGAGCCTGGAGCTGTTTCGGACTCGGTGTCTTTCTCTCCCTGACCCTCGCCTGCTTGTGCTCTGTGTGTCTCTCCCTCAAGACAAATAAACATAAAAGCCTTTTATAAAAAGCCTCAGTGAGCCCTTGGACTTCATACACGCTCAGATGGCACAGAGGGGACACCGCATACCCTGTAGAAAATGACTCTACATACTCTTACGGTGACCTTCTTTTTTCCTTCCACAGTGGCTTCTGGGCTGCCAAGCCAATGAGACCTCTCAGCTCTTCCCTTTCCACTCATGCCATGTCCCACACGCTGATCGATCTGCTCTCTCCCACTCCCCATGTTTTAAGTCCTTACCATTTTCATAGTGATCAGTTTACTTCCCCCAAACCATACTCCACCTGCACACCCAAACTCATGCTGATGTGGAGACCGAGGGAGGCTTCTCGTAGCATAGCACAATCTATTAAGGGGGGCAGGGAATACCATCACCACATGATCACTTTCAGAAACTAGAAAGAGTCCAAAACTTTAGCCAAATCGCAAGTGAACAAGTTAGTCTTCAAAGGTGTCATGGATGTGGGTAGAAGACGCAAGACTCAGATCAGAGAGAAGGGCTTTATTGTTCGTGATGCCACGGGCAACACGAGCTTGACATGTGTGCTGGTTCCCTTTGGCCCCTAGCTTCAGACTGTCCAGTTTGGCCTGGAGACGTTATCTTCATTTTTCTGCATGGCAAACAAATCTGTTCTATGCCCCCGAAAGGAGAAACCTTCTATTTTCTAAGGCTGTTTTGCATATAGACATCTTTGGGAAAATAGGAATAATAACATCTATCAACGACTCTGTCCACAAGGCAGAGAAACCTCAAAATCCTACGAGCATCAGCTCCTTCTTTCAAAGCATCATTAGTTTTTTAAGATTTATTTTTGTTTTTGTTTTTAAGTAATCTCTACACCCAACATGGGACTCAAACCCACAACCCCAAGATGAAGAGTCACATGCTCTATCAACTGAGCCAGCCAGGTACCCCCCGACTCCTTATTTCTGTGTAGTCAATTTCTGGTAAATTTTCCCATGAGTATACCACACCATTGGACAGTGGCAAATCACTGAGAACAGGCTGAGACCAAATTCATTAATCACTTGATTAAGGTTACTATCATCAGGGCGCCATGCAGCCAGATCCGGGAAGCCTGACCTCAGCAATGCCCTCAAAGTCCCAGATTCAGCCAACTGGACAAATTTCGTAAGCCATCAGGACATCCTTTGGGGAGCTGGGTGGTTTTCTCCTTAAATGTTTGCATTGACCTTAATATTGAAATTCTATCAGGGATTTGTTCTAATCGAGGTGACAGATATGGAAACGAATGCCTTTGAAAAAAGAGCTTACTACTTACAGCTCCTGAGGAAAAAGGAGCATTTCGCGCCACACAGGACTCATGGGGAGGTACCGGGCAGCAGCAGTCCGCAAAGGGAAAGCATCGCCCAGAGCACTTAGTGCGCTTTCTGGAAGAAGGAAGAGAGGCAAATCAAACCACTTAAAATTGACCGGTTTGAATAATTTCAGTGGACTCTGGGCAATAGAGGGGGTCCCCACTTGTCCAGTACCTGCCCCAGGGGTGATTTAGGGCAAGGGTAAATATTGGTTTGGTATGTGAGAGTTGGTTAGGGCTCTGGGCTCTGGTGTGGCTGGTGTGTTTACAAAGTCAACTGTAGAACCTGAGGCAGCTGTTAGCGATCTCTAGGCGTAAGCTTGCACAGCGAGGGGCAGGGTCTCTGGAATTAGGAAAGCCCCCAAGACGTCAAAGCATCATAAGGCACAGGAAATAATACTAGTTTTTAAAACCTTAATACATTTCACTTGGCCAGAGTTATCAATCCAAGCACACGCTACACTGGCCTGCAAGGAAGAAGTCTAGAACCATTTCTTCACTCCTAACAACCATGATGGGTGAGTGAGGCTGATTTGAATACCTTCCGGGGCCAGTACGTTGTTCCTTAAATAGTGGCAAAGTCTCTTGTGACCACGCCTAAGGTGTATGTCAGCCTATTCTCAGGGGGAGGGATGTCAATGAACGGTTTCCACATGAGAAGAGGAATCTTACGGGTGTACGCAGTGTATGTATTGCACAGGTGTTGTCTTTGAGGCTGCGTCCGACCGGTGGGTCCTACGTTACTCAGAGTGTGTGGGCTGAGAGCACCTAAAGCATGCCCTCCCCGCAGGCGGCAAGCCTTAGAACTCCATGCTGTCCTAGGACCTTTCCCCTTCCCCCCCTGTCCTGGAAGCAGCCAAGAGGAGAACATCCGCTCCTAAGGACTGCTACAATCACCAAGTGGCCTGGCCAAGTTTATGGGCCAGGAGGAGGACGTGACAGGGGTAGAATCAGACAGTTGGCCCAGTTTTAGGAGATTTGGTGATAAAACGGTGGGAGTGCAAATGATACAGAAAGGGTAAACTGATACTGTTTGCATAGTCACAACTGTGTGGCTGAGTTTGCTAACTGACATGGTGGTGGTGCCAGCAGTGTGAGGCGTGACAGTCTGGAGTCCTTCTGCCTGGAGGGGTTGGGAGCCTCCGCAGCCAGGTCAACTGTGTCCTGGAACCAAAGGTCTGGCCCGCAGTGACTGCCTCTGCACCAGCACAGAGCTGGGCTCCGTCACCACCCACACGATCAAACAGTGCTCAGTCCCTTATGACAACAAGCCCTCACCACCGGAGCAGCAGCTGAAATGTGTCCCCAGGTCCCAGCCCTCCCACCTTAATCAGGAAATCTACAGTTTTCAACACGAAAGATCGAACAACTAGAACACAAGCAATAACCCCAAAACCTGAATTCTGACCACCGATCATTCAATGGAGCCACCATGCCTGCTTTGGGCTCTGCATGACTGGCACTGAGGCTAGGCAGCCACAGCACCCCCGGGGTGTCACTTTTCCTAAGCTGTCACTAACCCCTGCCCAGGCAGCCAGGAATGCTCGGTGAACCAAGGGACTCACAGAAAAAGGAAATTTAATTCAGACACTCGAGAAGGTGTCACAGACCATGAGTCTGGAGTTCTCTCTTGTCTGGCAAGAAAGCAACGCAGAATTGAATACAAGAGCGGCTAATGTCTGGGAGGAGACCTGAACAGGGGTTTCATTTCTGTATTTATTGAGTTCACAAGATATTACCCACGTGGTAAACAAGCTCTTACACATGTGAACATGGAAAAAACAATCAGACAGTAATCATAAACTTGTATGTGTAAGAAGCAAAGGGTCTGGGGGGCAAGTGGAGTTTGTGATCAATGTGGATTGATTGATACCAGATGGAAAGCAATTTCCTGCACGTGATATATCAAGTTACTCATGATCCCTATTACAATATCTTGCTAGCTAACCTCAGGCGTTTTTGCCCCCATGCTGATGGCTTTTCTCTAAACCATTTATGTAAGTAGAACCTATTTCCCCAGAAGAAGGCATAAAATTTCCACCAAAGGTATCTCCTGATTTTTCTTTCAGACTTAAGATGTGCATGCACAAGTCCATTTTCCCTCTTGTATATACAATTTCTACGTGATAAGCAAGGCTTTGGGGGCCTTTCAAAGAGCTTAGATCGACCCGATTCAAAGCGGGAATATCAGCCTGTGGGTCTCAAGCCCTGGATTGGCAAGGATTCAGTCTGACAAGAGTCCCATAGGAAGCAAAGAGCTCACCTTCAACCAACAAGTGGGGGAGGGGCAGAGAGAGAGGGGACAGAATCTGAAACAGGCTCTGAGTGAACTGCAGAGAGCCTGATGTGGGGCTTGAACTCACTACCTGTGACCTGAGCCAAAGGTGGATGCTCAACCAACTGAGCAACCCAATAAAATGCATTTCTAAGTACCCTTAAAACAACTTCAAAGTTTCTCAAACTTTTCACAGTCTTCTATTATCCATTTCAAATTTCACCTTGGGGTAAGGCAGGAGCAGAGAAGAACATATTTTTTTTTAAAAATGTTTATTTACTTTTGAGGGGGCGGCATGAGAGGTGGAGGAACATAGAGAGGAGACACAGAATCCAAAGCGGGTTCCAGTCTCTGAGCTGTCAGCACACAGTTCAATGCAGGGCTTCGCCCCACAACCATGAGATCACGACCTGAGCTAAAACCCAGAGACATGATGCTCAACTGACTGAGCCACCCGGGGGCCCCTGGGTCATATTTTTAGAATGGTTAGTTGGAAATACCAATGGTTGGTTGATATGCATATTTTACGTTTCTTCACTAATCACTAAAGTAATGAGTACTTGTTACAGAAAATGAGCAAATATAAGTGTAGAAGACTCTGGTAATTCTTCAAAGCTCTTGAATTGCAAAAGGAGAATTCAGTTATCTCTTGTTTTAAAAATGGTAGAATCCACCTATCAAACCACGTGATAAAGGTGTTTTTATCAGTTTATTTATAAAGATATATCTTCTGTGTATAACATTCTATGTAGGCTCCCTGTCGTTACTGGAGTCAATATTCCTCAATTACACTTTCCTACAAAAACTCCATGTCATCTAACTTTTAACTTAATTGTCACTGAGTAGGGCACACATAGCCAATAATTTCTAATGCACATTAGTGGTTTCATATGCTTCCTTTTACTTGTATTTCATTGAATATCCTTATCAGGTACTTTGTCAGATTCCATATTTCTTTTTTTTAATTTTTTATGTTTTTTATATTTTTGAGAGAGAGAGACAGACCATGAGTGGGAGAAGGGCTGAGTGGCAGAGGGAGGCACAGATTCTGAAGCAGCTCCAGGTTCTGAGTTGTCAGCACAGAGCCTGACATGGGGCTTGAACTCACGATCGGTGAGATCATGACCTGAGCCAAAGTCAGATGTTTGACTGACCACCCAGGCGCCCCTCGGATTTCATATTTCTGCTTATAACTTGAAAGTGGTGCACCTCAGTGTTCTGAAAATCAGTAAGAAACCTGTTTTTAGGCAGAAAATCTCCGGGAAGCAGAGGATCCAGCAAGACACACGTGCCTCACCGCCAGTTCCTCATCTGTGGGAGGACAGCCTTTCCTGCTTCCTTCCTGTCCGCCTGCGGGGGTCCCGGAACAGAAAGCACTGCTCACGCACGCTCCAAAGGACTCTTCAGGGATACACACCAGAAGGTTCTAATTGTCTTTGGCAATTGGCAACTAGGAAGAACTTTTTTTCGGAAACATTCCCAGGTCTCCAAGTCTTCACTGCCACTGCCAGTACATGTGGAATGGGAACTGTAGGGCCAAGGGGAGGTGAGGGCACAGGACCGCAAACCCACAGCTCCTGGCATGGCTGCTCACCCCACTCCAACCCCCCACCCCGGAAACACACACACCAGCAATGGCTGTTGCAACCTTCACACTTGGCCCACCAGCCTGGCCGCTGAAAGCATTCAAGTAACGGTTTTCTATTTCAGGGTGAAGAGCAGAGTCCCTGAGGAAAGGAACCTGGGTCAGTGATGATGTCAGAAGAGGAATGCCCACTTCTGGGTGGCGCTGCTCTGGTTCCAAAGCTACCCGGGGATGAGGAAGATTCCTAAGGCCTGGGCTGAGCTGGTAAGGAAAACGGACCCACACCACTCCCTGGTGAGTCTTTTTTTTTTTTAAGTAGGCTCTGCACCCGATGTGGGACTCAACTCACAACCCTGAGATCAAGAGTCACGTGCTCTACCGATGGAGCCAGCCGGCCCGGTGCCCCAAACCTTTATGATTCCTAACGCACCTAATGCAACCCTTACTCACAGTGTTTGTTGGTGTTTGAGCCCCGTGATTATGGAATCTGCTTTTTAGGTTGCATTAGGATTACAGTTCTCAAACCCGCCTTCTGTTCCGTACCCCGTACAGAAATCCAAGACTAAAAATTTAGGTTTATTAGACGTGCAACTATAATATGCCACGCTTGTAATGAAAAGTAAGATGGGTCCACAGGAATCACCTAATCCTTGGCAGAAAAAGTATGTCCGGATGGCCATTGCTAGAACAGAATTTCTCTAACGTGGGTTATGACACAGTTCAAGGGAATTAATCCTGCCCCACTGAAAACATCCATTTCCAATGAAAATGGTAAGAGAGTTTTCCCTCTTGAGGTTAGGAAAACTGCATTTGAAGAAAGGTCATTTAGGATTTGTGTTTCAGACAGTGGTGGTTAGGCTCAACTGTGTCCTGTGAGATTTTCTCTGGATGAAAAATACTGTGATATCCCAAACTCAATGTACATTTCTCTTTGACTTTAATACCACGCACGAGTTTCACGAATCTCATTCCTAATATTCTCACTTAACTGAGGTTTGAAAAGTATGTGATCAGAAAATAGTAACAATTTCATTGCTTTACATTTTATTATTTATTAAATAATAATTATGCCATAGTTAAGAGCATGGCATAAATTGTTTAATTCTGTGACATTACTGTTCAATTACTATAATATAGGACATTGCACTTTGGTCCTGGCATAAAAGCCAATGAGTCTTTCTGTAAACATCCTAATACGGAGCCAATTTTGCACTCATTAAACCCAAACTTGGTTACAGGGCGGAGTCCTTTAGTAGTACACTGCCATCTGTAATGCACCTAAATTTCATTAGCATCTCTAAAGGCTTATTCTTTTATTGTTTTGAGTAATCTCTTCACCCAATGTGGGGCTCAAATCCTCAACCCCCAGGTTAGGAATCACACAGGCTGAGCCAACCAGACACCCCTCTACAGCTTTATTCTTGACTGGCGTTGACATACAGAATGAATCTTCACACATAAAGGGAAGCTTTTAGGGACAACTGGGCGGCTCAGTCAGTTAAGCATCTGGCTTCGGCTCAGGTCATGATATCATGGTTTGTTGGTTCGAGCCCCTTGTTGGGCTCTCTGCAGTCAGCACAGAACTCACTTCGGATCCTATGTCCCCTCTCTCTCTGCTCCTCCCCTGCTCACTCTCTCTCAAAAATAAATATTTAAAAAAAATTTTAAAAACCAGAAGTTTTAAAAATCAAAATTAACAAATTAAATACAGGGCGCCTGAGTGGCTCAGTCAGTGAGGTGTCCAACTCTGACTCAGGTCTTGATCTCACAGTTTGTGGGCTCGAGCCCCACATCCAGCTCTGTGCTGACAGCTGGGAGCCTGGAGCCTGTTTCGGAATCTGTGCCTCCCTCTCTCTCTGCCCCTTCCCCACTCACAGTCTCCTTTTCTCTCAAAAAATTAACATATATTTAAAGTCCTTTATTTATTTATTTGTGTATTTTAAATGAAATACTACCAATCTAAAGTAAAATGTTGGGGCACCTGGCTGGCTCAGTCAGAAAAGCATGCGACTCTTGATCTCGGAGATCATGAGTTTGAGCCCCACGTTGGGGGCAGAGATTTCTAAAAGTAAATAAATAAAGTTAAAATGAATGAATGAATAAATAAATAAAGTGGGGATGCCTGGATGACTCAATTGGTTAGGCATGTGACTCTTTTTTTCTTTTATATTTTTTAACATATTTTTATGTCTTTATTTTATTTTGAGAGAGAGAGAGAGAGAGAGAGACAGAGAGTAAGCAGGGGAGGGGCAGAGAGAGAGAGGGAGACAAAGAATCTGAAGCAGGGTCCAGGCTCTGAGCTGTCAGCACAGAGCCCGATGTGGGGCTCGAACCCACAGACTGTGAGTTCGTGACCTAAGCTGAAGTCCGATGCTTAACTGACTGTGCCACCCAGGCACCCCACTTTTTTTCTTTTAATGTTTATTCATTTTTGAGAGAGAGAGACAGAGTGCTAGCGGGGGAGACAGAATCTGAAGCAGGCTCCAGGCTCCAGGCTCCAGGTTCCAAGTTGAGCTGTCGGCACAGAGCCCAACCCAGGCCTCAAACCCATGGACCGTGAGAGCATGACCTGAGCTGAAGTTGGAAGCTGAACCGACTGAGCCCCCGCCGCACCCCTAGGCATCTGACTCGTGATCTCAGCTCAGGTCATGATCTCAGTTTGTGGGCCTGAGCCCAGTCTGGCTCTGCACTGACCGCACAGGGGTGGAGGGAGAGAAATAACAAGACAACACATGTTTCTGCTAAGATGAGGGGGTTTTTTTATTCCTTACCCAGGCAAAGCTGGGCCTGAACACCCGGGGGTCCCGGCTGGTAAGCACAAAGGGGCTGAGCGTAGGAAAACATACAGCGAAGAAGAGAGCCGATGTGGTCACCAGCGACTGGCTGGGGTTATTTAAAAGAACTTGACAAACTTGACAAACGGAGGAGACGGCGTGACAGAACACACAGGTGCTCACCAGAACGAGGATGCTCCGAGTCGCTCTGGAGCCAGCGCAGGGCCTGGGGGAGACACTGGCGGCGTGAATGTACCGGACCCTCTGCTTGTGCCTGTGAAGGATCAAGACCATGTAGCCGCTGGCCCAGAGCATGAGCCCCAGAGACGAGACCTCAGTGAACAACAGCCACACGGCAAACAGAGAGACTGTGACACTGTCGCAGAAGAACCCACAACAGAATCCGTAACCCCTTTCCCATGTGACGTTTGTGCTGATCCACTGGCCAGTGCGAGCACGTTCAGAACCCCGCAGAGGGTGGTGGAGGGGCCGATGTACCTCGCAGCCGTCCCTTTAAGCGCCGCCCACCTGGAGTTCTGGGGGCTGATGGTGATGGCCTGGAAGACGCTCAACAGGCAGGTGCTCTCAATGGACACTCCCCGGGCCACTCTCTGAACGTAAAAGAGAAGTTCACATCTAAAATCACCAGCGCACTGCGTCACCCCGAAATCTGTCATCACGCGGGAGACTCCTTTAGAGAGAACGACCAAGGCATTGGCTACCGTCAGGTGCTTGACAATGAAATCTATACACCTCGCCCTGCACCCAGTGAAAGAAAGGAGGAGATGACGGTAAAGAAGAGACACGTTCCCCAGGGTTCCAACCACAGTCTGGATTAGGAAGATCAGCCCTACTGCCAGATCCCCGGCGGCCATCCTGTCCGTCCTCAGAGAGCGATGCTCGTCTTCAAAGCCATCGGAACCCGTGTAGGAATCGGGGGGTTGGGGGGCAGGAACCAACGGCCTCAACTGAATCCCAACATCCTCCATTTACTCTCTTGGTTCTAAGATATTTCTAACTTCGTTTTTTCGATCTTTTATTAAGAGATTTTTCAAGAGTTAGGGGCGTCTGGGTGGCTCAGATGGTTGTGTCAGACTTTGGCTCAAGCCATGATCTCATGGTTTGTGGGTTCAAGTCCCACATCAGGCTCTGTGCTGACAGCTGGTCTCTCTTTCTGCCCCTCCTCCACTCATGCTGTTTCTCAAAAATAAATAAATATTAAAAATTTTTTTAATTAAAATATATATTTTTCAAGAGTTAAATATATAACCTTAAGAGAAAAGTTATAACCTATGAAGAACATATATGTCGTAACTTCTGATTCTTCATGAAACTGTTACTTTAATTACTAATTACAAAGACAAGAGATATTAAAGTAAGTAGAAGTCAAAGTGATTTGTCTACATCTATACACTGGTTAGGGGCAGAGTAAGAACTTGGAAATGCCTGGTATTAGTAACAAAAACAGCATTTTGAACCAGACAGCAACACAAAAAAAGGTAGTTAGCAGTGTTTTCCAGATAATCCAGATGTATATTTGCTATTTTTACATTTTATTTTATTAAAAAACTTTTTAGATGTTTATTTATTTTGACAGAGAGATGGAAAGCAAGCAGGGGAGGGGCAGAGAGAGAGGGACACATAGAATCAGAAGCAGGCTCCAGGCTCTGAGCTGTCAGCACAGAACCTGACGCAGGGCTCAAACCCACGAACATGAGATCATGACCTGAGTCGAAGTTGGACACTTAACCAACTGAGCTACCCAGGCGCCCCTTACATTTGATTTTAGATTGGATATACTATCAAAATTTTTATTTTAGTCAAATTCCATTTATATGTACAAATTTATTCTATTGGCCAATGTCAATTATGAATGAAGATTTAGAAATCCTATAGAGAGGCGCCGGGTGGCTCAGTCAGTGAAGTGTCTGGTGCTTGATCTCAGCTCAGGTCGTGATCTCACAGTTCATGAGTTCAAGCCCCACATTGGACTCTGTGCTGATAACTCGGAGCCTGCTTGGGATCCTCTCTCTCCATCTCTTTCCCCATCTGGCACGCACTCTCTCTCTCTTTCTCAAAATAAATAAACATTTTTTTAAATGTTTAAAAAAATCCTAATAGATGCAGATATGCTGACTACAGTTTATTACCCATGGAACCTGGACCTTGACAAGTGGATTTAAAGGAGGGAAGAATGGCTTGATATGAAGGTGAGAGGGGCGGGTAGAGAAAGAGAGAGACGTTTGTTTGCTTTCATGCCGGGAACAAAACCATAACGGCACCTAATAACCTGAACTTGTGAAAACACTCACGCCAGACCACAAATTACAGGACAGGAAACAATACTGTATGGTAAATAGTGTGTGCCAAAATCACTAAACTATTATTATTACTTTCAGATAATTAACTTATATACTTATTAATACCAAGTCAGTAAAATTACTAGCAATGGTGCATGGGTTTTGAAAAAATATTACAAGGTAAGGGACATATGCACAAAATTGAATCTCTAAGGCATGAAATCCTAGATATTCTATGAATTGCAGGAGTAGATTTTTTTAAACAAAATTCACATTTTATTTAGGTTGAAATAAACTATACAAAATTGATTTTCTTCACCAAAAATAACAGTAATATTTTCTGTATTATTCCTAGATAAACCACAAAACACTTATTTTTGTAGGTTTTCCAGGTTTTGTTTATAAATCAAGATGAGGCAGTGAATATAGTCATGGAAAAAGAGGGAAACAGACAAATCAGTTGTCAGTATCCATGGCCTCTGATCCTGTCTTGATCATGAAACAGAGGTGTTCAACAAATACCTGCTAAAAATCTTATGGAGATGTAGGCTCAACAAAGGAATGTAAACAGCAACCACCCAATGTGCACCGACAATGGCAGGCTCGCCCATTCAAACCGTAACTGTAACTTGTTCCTTTAAGTTCATTTAATAAAGACAAAATCTACACTGAAATCCTTGCTTGGCAAGTTCACCTTTTCTGTTTTCTCTCTCTCTAGCTGTCTGATAACTTCCTTAACTGTCTGTTACAGATTTTTAACATATTTAACAAGGAGTAGATATTTTGAATTGCTACTAGAATACTAAAAAAAATTTTTTTTCCATAATATTTTATTGTCAAATTGTTTTCCATACAACACCCAGTGCTCTTCCCCTTAACGTTTATTTATTTTTTAGAGAGACAGAGCACGAGCAGGGAAGGGACAGAGAGAGAGAGGAAGACACAGAATCAAAGCAGGCTCCAGGCTCTGAGCTGTCAGCACAGAGCCCAATGCAGGGCTCAAACCCATGGGACCGCGAGATCATGACCTGAGCCAAAGTCAGACGCTCAACTGACTGAGCCACCCAGGCGCCCCTAAAAACATATTTTTAATGTTTATTTTAGAGAAAGAGAGTACAAGCTGGGGGGTGACAGAGAGACAGGGAGACAGAGGATTGAGGCTGGCTCTGTGCTAACAGCCCAGATGTGGGGCTCAAACCCACAAACCAGGAGATCATGACCTGAGCTGAAAGTCAGATACCTAACCCACTGAGCCACCCCGGTGTCCCGATATTAGAATATATTTACATTAGGGGCGCCGGGGTGACTCAGTCAGTTGAGCCTCTGCCTTCAGCTCGAGTCATGATCTCATGTTCGTGGGTTTGAGCCCCGCGTCGGGCTCTGTGCTGACAGCTTGGAGCCTGGAGCCTGCTTCTGATTCTGTGTCTCTCTCTCTGCCCTTCCCCTTCTCATTAAAACATTAAAAACATTAAAAAATTAAAAAAAGGAATATATTTAAATTAAATAAAATATCACAAGATACTCTCAATCCTGTTAGCCATTGTCCAAAACTCGTAGTTATAAAGTTACCTTTTCCTTAAATAATCTGTCCCTAACACCGAGAAGGAAGACCTATCACAATCAACAGACCACAAGTGTTTTCAGTGTAAACACAATTACCGCCTCCCTTCACTGCATCAGACTCCCAGAGCTAGAGAGAACACTTCTAGTCTAGCAGTTGTAATTTGAATACACTGAATTCTGCACAGAATTACATGGTCACACAGATTCATCCAGTTAGAAGCAGGACTCTGGGGATCCTGAAATCCAGGCTAGGATTCCTGTCCGGTAGACAGGAGAGTCTGATTGAGCTCAGAACTACAGTCCTTAAGCATCTTAAAAATCCGGTTTCATGAGCACTTACACATCAGAATGATGGACATTGTCAGAGACATGGAGTTAATGTAGGGGCCACTGTGACTTGGTGGAGGGTAGGCCCTCGTCTGATGCCTCGGGAATTATCCCTCCTTCCTGTGTGACTTTCCCACTGGACTGAGGTCACAGCCAGAAGCAGCAGCTTCTCTAATATAACCGCTGACCCACACTTCTGGTCGCCTCGCTTTCGTGGCAGACTCAGCCTCTCGGGCTGAAACGGAAAACAGGAGGGTGGGCTCCTGTGAAGGTCACACCAGCCAGTTCAAGTGCAGAAGGGAGGCAGCCAGACCCTGAGATATGGGCTCTCGATCCTGTGACCTCACCTTGCCACTCAGGACTTCATTTGTCATTTCTCCTCTAGCAGCAAACAGTGTCACTGAGGGAGAATGCTCTGGGAATCTTTTTTCAGTTGCTAATTACAAAAAAAAAGTCAACAAAACAATTACAAGTTTTCCTTCACCCGCCCCAAAGGGACTTTTGAGAAAGGCTCTTTACTTTTATCCCTATGGGCTGACACTTGCAGACATCGGCGGCGTGTTTGAAGACCATTGAGGGGACACTACAGCAGAGTGGGCAGGACAACGTGGGGTCTGACAGGTGAGGACCTGGCAGGGAAACAAACGTGGGTGCCTCGCTGCATTCACGGAGAACTTCCAGGAGATGACATTTGCCAAAAAAGCATCTTCTTTTCTTCCCTTCAGACTGCTGTGTGCACCAGCGTGTGGGTACTGAGCAGAGGCGAACACGGGACCTGCATCACCCGAGGACTTGCAGAGACACGAAAGTTACAGGAACACATGGTGCCAACACTTCACATTAGAAGTCTCTGGACTTGTTCGCACAACTCAGTTCTGAGGCTGAGTCGTCTGCACAATTCAAGTGCCGTTCATGCGGCTATTTTGTAGGAAAGTGAACAGCAGCATTGACCCCCCCCCCGAACACACACACCCATAACAGGAAGTAGCAACAGAACAGTGTGCATAGAAGAAAGAAGGAAGGCATGAAAGAGCCCCTCACAAATAAAAGCATGAGGGTCAAACCTGACGCGTCCGATTTTACTACTTTTATTTTTTATTTATTATTATTTAAATTTACATCCAAGTTAGCATATAGTGCAGTCGTGATTTCCGAAGTAGATTCCAGTGATTCATCCCCTACATGTAACACCCAGTGCTCCTCCCTGACCCACAACCCCTCCAGCAACCCTCGGTTTGTTCTCTGTATTTGAGTCTTTTGTTTTGTCCCTCTTCCTGTATTTATATTATTTTTGCTTCCCTTCCTTTATGTTCATCTGTTTTGTTTCTTAAATCTCACATAGGAGGGAAGTCATATGATATTTGTGTTTCTCTGACTAATTTCACCTCACATAGTTACATATGGCAAGATTCCATTCTTTCTGACTGCCGAGTAATAGTCTATTGTGTGTATACACCACATCTTCTTTATCCATTCATGTGTCGATGGACATCTGGGCTCTTTCAATACTTTGGCTATTGTCGACAGCGCTGCTATAAACATTGGGGTGCACGTGCCCCTTCAAAACAGCACACCTGTGTCCCTTGGATCGATACCTAATAGTTCAATTGCTGGGTCGTAGGGTAGTTCTATTTTTAACTCTTTGAGGACCCTCCATCTGTTTTCCAGAGCGGCCGCACCAGTTTGATTCGCACCAGCAGGGCGCAAGAGATCCTCTTTCTCTGCACCCTCACCAACGTCCGTGGCTGCCTGATTGTTAATGTCAGCCATTCTGACCAGTATGAGGTGGTATCCCATTGTGGTTTTGATTTGTATTGCCCTGATGATGAGTGATGTTGAGCATCATTTCACATGTCTGTTGGCCATCTAGATGTCTTCTTTGGAAAAGTGTCTATTCATGTCTTTTGTCCATTTCTTCACTGGATTATTTGTTTTTTGGGTGTTGAGCTTGATAACTTCTTTATAGATTCTGGATACTAGAACTTTTTCTGATATGTCATTTGCAAATATCTTCTTCCATTCTGTCTCCCTTTTAGTAGATTTTACTATTTTTAACCATCAGTTAGCCCAATGCAACTTACTCAGATCAAGAGCAGTCAAGGATTACCACAGTTCTCTCCACTTAATTTTTCATCCAGAAGTTTTAGCAACAAGTACTGGTTGAAATCCCACTGAGCAGGGTCCAGGTACCCCTCTAGTCCTGAGAGAAATCCCTGAAACAGGTAATGTACTTCCCAAGTGGCCACTGGCAGAGTTGATAATTCTGTGTAAGAGAGAGTTCAGAGAACTGGTTCTATGTAGGTGAGAGGTCGGAGTTGTGAACAGGATGACCACGGACACAGAGAACACCCCTCACATTCTCCCTCATTCTGAGCAAGGAGGGCAGCATACGGCTCCCAGAGCCCTGATGAACACTGTACTCTCAGGGACGAAGAAACGTACTAGGGCGTCTGCACAGGCATCTGTATATATGTGGGCGCTGTGTCTGTAGCATCCATAAGCTGGGTCTCTGTCTGAATACAAAGTCGTGGTGAGTTACAAGTGTCACTTCTCAAAAATTTAATGTGGGCAGCCGCAAACTGGAGATCTTGTTCAAGTACAAGCCCTCCTCAGTTCGGGGATGGGCCTGAGTTCCTGCATTTCTTTTTTCTCTTTCTTTCTCTTTTTCTTCCTTCCTTCCTCCCTTCCTTCCTTCCTTCCTTCCTTCCTTCCTTCCTTCCTTCTTTCTCTCTTTCTTGGAGGAGGGACAGAGAGAGAGGGAGAAAGAGAGAGAATCCCAAGCAGGCTGAGATTGTTGACCTGAACTGACCTGAACCGAAATCAAGAGTCAGACGTTTAACCAACCAAGCCACCCAGGCACCCTGAGTTTATCCATTTCTAACAACTTCATCAGTGATGCCAACATTTCTGGGACCACACTTCTGAAGAGCAAAGAGGTAAAATGTCGAGGGAAATAATCATGCATGACTTAGAACAGTTTTATGGAAATTACAGATTCTCAAAGAACAGAAATAGTAGCAACAATCTTTTTTGAATATTTCCTGGATGTTATTCTTGTTTTAAGTTTATTTATTTATTCAGAGAGGGAGAATGAGAGAGTGGAGCAGGGGAGGGGCAGAGAGAGAGAGAATCCCAAGAAGGCTCCACACTGTCAGCACAGAGCCTGACATGGGACGCAAACTCACGAACCATAAAATCATGACCCAGAGCAGAATCTGAGTCAGAAGCTTAATCAACTGAGCCACCCAGGCACCTCTTCTAGATATAATTCTAATAGTTGTCATAAACTGATACATAAAACCACATTATCCTTTCTTTGATGAGACTATTCTGTCAGAAATCCAGCAAATAGAAGGACCTAGGTTTTAACTGAGTTTCTGAGATGTAGAATTTATCCAAAAGGAACATATTGGCTAATATAGAGAAAATTTCAAAAAGAATATTTATGACAGGATTCCTAAGTGAGAGGACTAACAAAGAAGGTAACACAGAACTGATCTAGTAACTTTTACATTTTATGCACATGTGGGTACATTTAAAAGGTAGTTATAGACACTTGAAAAGAGAGGGCACAGAAAATTTTCACTGTGATTGCAATTTTCAAATATTTTTGGGGTGCCTGGGTGGCTCAGTCAGTTAAGCGGCCGGCTTCAGCTCAGGTCATGTTCTCACGGTCTGTGGGTTCCAGCCTTGTGTTGGCCCTGCACTGACAGCTCAGGGCCTGGAGCTGCTTCAGACTCCGTGTTTCCCTGTCTCTGCCCCTCCCCCACTTGTGTGCACACGCATCCTTTCTCTCTTCTCTCAAAAATAAACAGTATTTTATTTTTTTTAAATTGTTATGTCTTTGAGAGAGAGAGAGAGTGAGCGTACCAGCATCTGCCTTTGTCACCAGCTTTGGACCTCCATCTTCACCTTGGCTTGAAATGGACCTCAAATTCTCATTTCTACCGGTGGCTCCTCCACCGCAGGGAATGAACGCGCCCCCTGCAGGAAGAGCCAGGTGCGTCTGTGAGGAGGCATCGGACAAGCCCACCTGATGTGGACGAGAAAGCCAGCGCCGGATGTAGAGAGAGCAATGTGCAAAGTGGCAGCTTTAAAACATTTTTGCATATTACCCTGAGCTGTTTGCTACATTCTTGTTTCTATGAAAAAACATGAATTACGATAAAAGTTGTTAATTTATAAAAAAATTTAAATGTTTATTTTGAGAGAGAGAAACAGAATGCAAGTAGGGGAGGGGCAGAGAGAGAGGGAGACACAGAATCCGAAGCAGGCTCCAGGCTCTGAGCTGTCAGCACACAGCCCGATGCTGCGCTCAAACCTACAGACCAAACCTCATGACCTGAGCCAAAGTTGGAGGCTTAACCGACTGAGCCACCCAGATGCCCCTAAAACTTGTTGATTTTTAAAAAGTAAATATAGGGGTGCCTGGGTGGCTCAGTCTGTTGAGTGTCTGACCCTTGATTTTGGCTCATATCACGATCCTGGGGCTCCATCTGGAGCCCCACATTGGGTTTGGCGCTGAGCGTGGACCCCTGAATGGGATTCTCTCTGCCCCTCCCCTGCTCACATTCTTTCTCTCTCAAAAAGAAATTTTAAAATTTTTTGGATAAATTTAAGAAACCAAATTATTATCAGAATCTGGGGCACCTGGGTGGCTCAGTCGGTTAAGTGTCTGACTTCGGCTCAGGTCATGATCTCACAGTCTGTGGGTTTGAGCCCCACATCGGGCTCTGTGCTGACAGCTCAGAGCCTGGAGCCTGCTCAGATTCTGTGTCTCCCTCTCTCTCTGCCCCTCCCCTGCTCACTCTCTGCTATGTCTCTCAAAATAAAATAAAGACATTTAAAAAAATTAAAAAAAAATTATTATCAGAATCTAATCAGGAGAAAACATCAGTTTTATGCAAATACTGAGCCACTTATAGCTTCCAAGTCCCGTAATCTCCAGTGTATTTAAATAGTATTTCTTTAGCAATCTAGACAGCAAGGTTGTTTTTTCAGGGAGTTCTGAATACTTTTAGATCATGAATGCCAGCCTGTTTGTTTATGCATTTCCTCATCCTGGTCCATACGTACGTAGCGATGGAACTTCGTTCTTCACATGGATACCCCAGGACCCATCGCCGTCACAGAGGGAACTCTTCCAGCAGCTGAAGGCCATTAATTCACGGTGGGCGGTGCTCAAGGCACAAAAGCAGCCAGGCTGCAGGGGGTTGAGAGGAGACGTGGGACACCGGGGAGGAGGGATCTAAAGACCGAACCCTGACCCTCCTGAGAAAAACAGGAAAAATCGTAGCTGAAAACGAGCATGTCAGACAGGACCATCAGAGGCAGAGAAGTAAACGAGTGCATGGTCTACATCCACGGTATTTCAGGGGCACCTGGGCGGCTCGGTCAGGGAAGTGGCTGACTCTGGAGCTTGGCTCATGTCATGATCTCATGGTTCGTGAGGTCAAGTCCCGCTCTGTGATGTCAGTACAGATCCTGCTTGGGTTCTCTCTCCCTCTCCCTCTCTGCCCCTACACCCCCTCCCCCAAATAAATAAATGTAAAAAAGATTCCATGGTCGTTCAGAAGGAGAGGAGGATACCACCTGACCCAGGACACATTTACCGGAGAACCTGTCCGTTGCCTTCTCTTTCTTCTCTGCGTTTCTTCTTTAAGGGAGATTATATGGAGAAGCCACGTGCCCAGCTGGAGACCGTGCCTTCAATACGCCAGCCCGGCCCCCCCCACCTGCCACCACTCCATCGCAGGCAGAGGGGCGCTGAACTGGGGCATGGGAGTCCGCGTCTCGGGGGTCATGAGTTCGAGCCCCACGTCACAGGGAGTTTATGTAAAACAACGGCAACAGCAACAATGAAACAAAACCTTCTCCAGAGCTCCGTGGCGGGTGAGAATCAGGGTTAATGGGGTCCCCATGCGAGTCAGCACGTGACTCTCTCCTTCCATGGCCTCCTGTCCCACAGACGCCCACAGCCCCAGTACCCACGTGGGGATGGGCGCTGCGCTGCCCTCCATGCCCTCTCCCTGGAGCGGGCCCTGTTACCTCCCCCCTGCCGGCGGGCCCTATTAGCCCCATGGGCCGAAGCCCGCACAAGGCCCATCAGTGCCGAATGGCCCAGGCCATGACCTCACGGCCCACGGATCCGCGGCCTCCCTCTGCACAGACTCAAGCAGCGAGGCCGGCGCTTCCCCAGACCTCGGGCTCTGCACTGACCATGGAGCCTGCTTGGAATGCTCTCTTTCCCTCTGCCCCTCTCCCTCACTTGCACACTCTCTCCATCTCTAGGAAAATGGAAAAAAAATATTTTAAATTAAAAAAATTTTAAGTAATCTCCAGACCTGACATGGTGCTTAAACTCATGACCATGAGATTAAGAGTCACAAGCATTTCAACTGAAGGAGCCAGGTGCCCCTATTTTTTTTGGAAAGAATATATTTTAGGGATGCTTAGGGGGCTTAGTCAGTTGAGATCCGACTTCAGCTCAGGTCATGACCACACAGTTCATGGGTTCCAGCACATCAGGCTCTGGGCTGACAGCTCAGAGCCTGGAGCCTGCTTCGGGTTCTGTGTCTCCCTCTCTCTCTGCCCTGACCCTACTCCCACTCTGTCTCTCAAAAATAAATAAACACTTACAAAACTGTGTTTTAAAACATAAATAAAAATTTTAAAAGATTTCATTTTTTTAGACTCTTTTTTTCAAAGTTCATTTATTGTTGAGAGAATGTGCACACATGCACAAGAGGGGGAGGGACAGAAAGAGGGGCCGCAGAGGATCCAAAACAGGCTCTAAGCCGACAGCAGAGAGCCTGATGCGGGACTCAAACTCACAGTCTGTGAGATCATGGCATGAGACCTGAGCTGGAGTTGGATCCTTAACTGACTGAGCCACCCAGATGCCCTGATTTTATCTTATTTGTTAAGTACTCTCTACAACCAATGCGGGGCTTGAACTCACAACCTGAGATCAAGAGTCACATGCTTGACCAACTGAGCCAACCAGGCACCCCACATGCTTCTATTAATGTTTTATATTCATGTTTTCTATATTTTCAAGGGATGGTCCTCCACTAAATACTACTTTTCAAAACAGAGGAAAAGAAATACTGAATATGTTTTATTTAATTAATATACCTTGATAGTAACATTTGTTTTGTTTTGTTGTTGTTTTGGGGTTATTTTTTTGTTTGGATCATTTTTTTGGTTTTGTGTTTTTCTTTTTTGTTTTCTGTGTCTGTGTTTTTCTTTTGATATTAAAATTAAAAAAAATTTTTTTACATTTATTTATTTTTGGGAGACAGAGTGAGATGGAGTGTGACTAGGGGAGGGGCCGAGAGAGAGGGAGACATAGGATCCGAAGCAGGCTCCAGGCTCTGAGCTTTCCGCACAGAACCCAATGTGGGGCTCGAACCCATGAACCATGAGATCATGCCCTGAGCTAAAGTCAGAGGTTTAACTGACTGAGCCCCCCAGGTGCCCCTGATGTTAAAATTTTTAAAAGAACCAAAATTTGTGTGTAAAGTGGATAATAATACAACTGCGTGGATTTTGTTTGAATACAGGACTTGTGAGCATACTTTTAGCAGAGCATTTTGACTGATGCACCATATTACAAATAAATCACTGAATAGTCTCAGCAGACTATTTGCTAATTGCTAACAGTTGTTCATATTTTGTGATGCAGATGTGTCCAGCCTCTTGGGTTCAGGGTGATCTCAGTCAACAAATCCTAGTAAATTTCATGTCAATGCTCAGACATTGGAAAGAGTCCCATAAAGTCACAAATGAATCACAAGAATTATTCTCCAGTATCACCACTTGTACTCAGGAATATACTGGGATTTGTAGCCATAAAATAAGATGATAAAATACAGAAGATGAATCTTAATAAGAACAGGGAATGGGTACATTGCTGGCTCAGTTGGTAGAGCATGTGACTCTTGATCTCAGGGTCATGAGTTTGAGCCCTCTGGGTTTAGAGATTACTTAAAATAAAATGTTTTTTAATGTTTATTTATTTTGAGCAAGAGCAAGATAGAGAGTGACTCGGGACTAGGGGCGGGGTAGAAAGAGGGTGAGATAGGGAGTCCCAAGCAGGCTCCCTGCTGTCAGCACAGAGCCTGGTGTGGGGCTTGATCCCATGAACCACAAGATCATGACGTGAGCCAAAATCAAGAGTCAGATGCTTAACCAACTGAACCACCCAGGCACCCCCATAAATAAAATCTTTAAAAAATAATAATGATAATAAAGTTTCATGCAATATTGGATGTGTGTGCCTCTACATGTGTGTGGGTGTAATGACAAATCTGTAAGAGATCAATGGATGGTTTTATTGTTTTAATTATTTTAATGTTTATTTTTCAGAGGGGAGACAGAGAGTGTGTGTGTGTGTGTGTGCGAGCAGGGGAGGGGCAGAGAGAGAGGGAAACACAGAATCTGAAGCAGGCTCCAGGATTTAAGCTGTCAGCACAGAGCCCCAATGCGGGGCTCAAGCACACAAACCATGAGATCATGACCTGGGCTGAAGTCAGACTCTTACCTGACTGAGCCATCAAGGCACCCAAGATAGTTTTAATATCAAGTGTCGCTAAGGTGAGGGAACAAAGATAGAGACAAAGAGGCTGAGGAACCTGCCATATACAACCACTCATTAAGAATGAAAACGAGGGGCGTCTGGGTGCTCAGTTGGTTAAGCCTCCAACTTTGGCTCAGGCCATGATCTCGCAGCTCATGAGTCTGAGCCCCTCATCCAGCGATGTGCTGACAGCTCGGAGCCTGGAGCTGCTTCAGTCTGTGTCCCCCTCTCTCTCTGCCCCTTTCCCATTCACTCACTCTCTCTCTCTCAAAAATAAATAAACATTTTAAAAAATTGAAAAAAAAGTGTCCTGTTAGATTTGGCTGAGGCATGAAAAATAGACTAGAAGGATAAAATCAAAAGAATAGACACATATATGTGGAGACATGGATTTTGAAGGTGTGACAGGTGTGGCGCATGAAAGAAAGAAGGAAAAAGTAGTATTTGCCACCTATATTCTTGGGTAACAGGAGCTTGTAAACTGTCCTACGGTAAGACCCAGGTATTTCAGATTCAGGACAGAGTTTTCTCCGTAAGTTATTAAGGAAGGGAGCACACGAGTGAAGTACAGTCCTTGGTTAATGATCTCATCCCTGGAATGACTCAGCCACCAACTGAGCCACCCAGGCGCCCCCAGTCACTCTTATTAATGCTTTACCTATGGTAGATTATTTAATACTTCTAGGTGTATATGTTTTACAGACAGGAGACTTTGATTAAAGTGAGGTTATAGGACTCATTTAAATATTACAATAGCCAGGTTGCAACAATCTTGGTGCTTACGATCATGCCAAGATACCTGGTTGTACCTTTTTATTTTTTTTTAATTCTATTGTTAAGTAATCTCTACCCCAACATGGTCCTCGAACTCACAACCCTGAGATCGAGACTCACAAGTTCCAGCTGGCGGAAGTCAGGCACCCATGTCAGGCTGTATATTTAAATAATACAGATATATGGATGCACACAGGGTCATATTCAAAATTTATTTTAATTTAGGTTTGATCGTGCTGACTCCTCATTTCTGTTAATATGTTTGTTCCACTGACCAACATCACTTGTGAATGAAGATGAAGAGGTCTGAATAAAGACCTGAATATTATCTGTCCATGAGCAAAACGGATTTCCCAAATGGATCAATGTTAGTATAGCAACAAAGTAATCCTATGATTTTTTTTCCCACAACAGAAATTGTGTAATATTTCACTTTTCCCTTAACTATGGGATTTGTAATTTAAAGAAAACATTTGGATATAAAGAAAACATTTAGAATAGGATCTAAATTATTCCTCCTTAGAGAGCATGCAGTGAGCGGTGATTTTTGAGAAAAACAAGCACTACCAGAGGAGAAAGATAATAAGCTACAAGCTGAATGGAAGTCAAGGCTTGCAATCATGTGCGTCGAATTAGGAGAAATGAAGAATGAGTCTGAAAATGATGCCCGAATTTTGAAAACCACACAAAGTATCAGAAGACAACGTTTAAGCTGAAAAGTGCTGAAGTCCTTCATTTTTCTGCTCTCCAAATGGCTCACATGCGAGGGTCACCTTTTTCTGAAAGTCTTCTGTCCTCACTTGGCAAAGGAAAGTTATCCTTCCCTGATCGCTAGCTTGCAGATATTTTCAGGGGAGATTTAATTACCATCTCATTAGCTGCATCCGGTGGATATAGGAGGAAAACAATCATGGTTCAGCACAAGCCACTCGGGCACTTTTCTGCATCGAGATACAAACCACGTCATTAGCTCTGTGAAACTCACTATCACTTGCACAGTAACACTTTAAGAACGTAACTACCCTAATTGTGTAAATTTCTCTGCGGTTTCAGGAAGCAGCTTGAACAGCATTTTAATTTCTGAATCGCAGTCTTAAGGGTTGTAAACTTCAGACTTTGTTACTACTTATAACTAACTCCAACATTAGAACTATGGGAGGAGGGGCACCTGGGCGGCTCAGTCGCTTCAGCATCTCACTTCAGCTCAGGTCATGATCTCACAGTTCATGAGTTCGAGACCTGCATCGGGCTCTGGGCTGACAGCTCAGCTCCTGGAGCCTGCTTCAGATTCTGTGTCTCCCTCTCTCTCTGCCCCTCCTTGCTGGCTTGCTCGCTCTCTCTCTTTCTCTCAAAAATAAATAAACATTAAAAAACAAAAACCTGTGTGAGGAGCAGTTAGGGTCTCGGGGAGGACCTCAGCCCAAACCAGTTTCTACCCCAGACGAATCCTTTTTCCAGCCATGAGGACCAATTCAGACACGGACCCTGATACACTTCCCCCCCTTACAGACCGAGTCACTCAGACTGACGGGCAAATGCTGTCAGGGTGAGGGCTCAGTGGGACAGAGCTGGCAGGGGCTGGGCTCCATGACCTCGTCTCCCCACAGAACCGCAATTATCGGCTCACCTGCACTTCCGTGACAATGCACGACACGGCAAGTAAGCCTGATTTGTAAAGACTTCCCTCCCCCCAGGGGCGGCCGGCTGGATGGCTCAGTCAGTGGAGCAGGGGACTCTTAACCTCAGGGTCACGGGTTTGAGCCCCAGGTTGGATGTGCAACAAATCCCAATTCCCAGAAACAATGATAAGTTCTTGGTAAGTTTAGTGTCAGGGAGAAACTTTCCCTTTCCCACAACACCTGAGGCAGACGGGGTCTCGGGTCCTGGAACCAGGAAATGTCCCCACCTGACAGGTGAGGGCCTGGCAATGACTCACATGTATTTCATCAGACCCTGTGCTGCCCTAAGTTCACGGTGAGGACTCCTGTAGAAAAGAAGAGTAATACAGAGAACATGTTATTAACTAGAGATGCTTTGTACAACTCATTGCAATTGTTTGAAAAGTCTAGTTGATGTGGCTATTTCTACAAATAAATATTTTATCCATATGGACCCAGAAAGAGATACAAATTCTAAGCTGAGCAATGTCTATAGAATCAACAGCAATATTTGTAAGAGACGTTTCTCACAGAAACAGCACTAGGTCATATGCTTTATCAACAGCATCCCTCTACTCTTAAGTAATAGATAAAACAGGACTGCCTGGGTGGCTTGGTTGGCTGAACATTCATCTTCGGCTCAGGTCATGATCTCCAGGTTCATGGGTTCAAGCCCCACCTTGGGCTCTGGGCTGATGTTTCCCCCATCAGAATCCCTCTCCCCTGCGCATGCTCTGTGTCTCTCTGTCTCTCAAAAATAAATAAATATTTTAAAATATATATATTCCATAAACCAAGGCGACTTACACCATTCAAAAATATTGAAGAATGATACTTCCTAATAATTTTCCAAAAACTTACAAAGATAATGCAAATATTTCAAAAATCTCATGCATACCTAGGGATCCAAAATTATGAAATACAACATTGCAAATACTGCCATAAAATATCACAACATGATCGATGCAGCTTGTATCTATGTTCAGGGATTAGAAGACTCGATACCGTTAAGATGTCAGGTCTTCCCAAACTGATCTATAGATTTCTGAAATCCTTATCAAAATTCTGCCAAATTACTTGTAGGTATCAACTAGCTGATTCTAAACTCTGTATATGGAGGCATAAGGTCCAGAAAAGCCAACACAATATTAAAGTAGATGCGGGGCACTTGGGTGGCTCAGTCAGTTGAGTGTCCAACTTCAGCTCAAATAATGATTTCGTGGTTTGTGAGTTCAAGCCCCACATGGGATTGGTGACTGTCAGTGCAGAGCCTGCTTCCAATCTTCTGTCCCCCTCTCTCTCTGTCCCTCTTCCACTCATGCTCTCTCTCTCAAATGTAAATAAACATTAAAAAATAATAATAAAGTAGAAGAAAAAAGTCAGAAGGCTGATACGGCCCAATGTCAAGACTTACTATAAAGCAAATTAATTAAGATAGTGTGTCACCAGTAAAATAATAGGCAAACAGATACACGGAGCACAACAAAGAGCACTTTGTGCTCTCTCACAAAGGAGCAAAGGTAATGAAATGGGAAAGGATGCTCTTTTCAGCAAACAGCACTGTAACACGTGGACAACCACATGCAAGGGGGAAAATCAACCTAGACACAGACCCTACACCCTTCACAAGAATTAGCTCAAAATTGTTTCTAGACTTAAATGTAAAACACAAAACTATACAAAGCTTCTTCACTGCAAAGGAAACCAATAGGCAACCGACAGAATGGGAAAAGATAGTGGCAAATGGCATATTGGATAAAGGGCTAGTATCCAAAATCTACAAGGAACTCACCAAACTCCATACCTGAAAAACAAATAATCCAGTAATGAAATGGGCAGAAGACATGAACAGGCACTTCTCCAAAGAGGACACCCAGATGGCCAACGGGCACATCAAACTATGCTCAGCATCAATCATCGTCAGGGAAATACAAATCAAAACCACACTGAGATACCACCTCACACCAGAGTGGCTAAAATGAATAAATCAAGAGACTACAGATGCTGGCGAGGGTGTGGAGAGATGGGCGCCCTCCTACACTGTTGGTGGCAATGTAAACTGGTGCAG
>NC_043715.1:55489123-55499151 GCF_006229205.1 Suricata suricatta
CACTCATAGGTCTAACAGGAGAAACCTAACAGAGGACCATAGGAATGGGAAAGGGGGGAAAAGAGTTGCGAGAGGGAGTGAGGCAAATCATAGAGACTTTTGAGTGCTGAGAACAAACTGAGGGCTGAAGAGGGAGGGGGTAAGGGGTGGGGGGTGATGGTCATGGAGAGGGGGGCACTTGTGGGGAAGAGCACTGGGTGTTATACGGAAACCAACTTGATAAGAAACTATATAAAAAATGTAAAACACAAAACTATAAAACCCCTAGAAGATAATGGGAGAAAATTTAGATGATCTTAGGTTCTGTGATAACCTTTTTTGTTTATTTTTGAGAGAGAGAGAAAGCAAGGACAGAGGACAGGCAGAGAGAGCAAGAGCTGGGGAGGAGCAGAGAGAAAGAGAACAAGAGCTGGAGAGGGACAGAGAGGGACAGAGAGAGGGAGAGAGAGAGAGAGAGAAAGAGAGAGAGAGAGAGAGAGAAAGAGAATCCCACACAGGCTCCACACTATCAGTGCAGAATCCGACTTGGGGCTCAATCCCACAAACCATGAGATCATGACCTGAGCTGAAATCAAGAGTCAGGCACTTAACTGACTGAGCCACCCAGGCGCCCCTGTGACAACTTTTTAGATACAACACCGAAGGCATAATCCATGAAAATTGCTAAGTCAGACTTCACAAAAATTACAAACTTCTACTCCATCAAAGACACGGTCAAGGGAATGAGAAGACAAGGCAGATATTGGGAGGAAATATTTACAAAAGACACATCTGGGAAAGGGCTGTTATCCAAAAGATACAAGGAACTGTTAAAATTCATCAACATGAAAACAAACAGCTTGATATTTTTTTTAACGGGCAAAGATACGTCCTGACACCTCACCAAAGGTGCCCGTGGTCAGTCGCGATTTGAAACAGTGAGATACATCACGTGAACATCAGAGAGCGTATAATCCAGTGATACCGCCAAACACTAGCCTGGAGGCGGGCAAGCAGGAACTTGCCTTCACCGCTGAGAACACAAAACGGCAGAGCCACACTGGAGGACAAATGAGGGATTCTTACAAAGTTAAATGGTCTCTCGCATGATCCCGAAATCTCACCTCTAGGTATTTATCCATATGAGGTGGACGTTTATATCCACACACAGATTTCCGCACACAAATGTTTATAGAAGCTTTATTCATAGCTGCCAAAACTTGGAAGCAACAGGGATGCCCTTCAGGAGGTGAAATAAATAACTGTCATCCCTGCAGACAAATTCTGTTCAATGCCAAGAAAAAATGAGCTATGGAGCCATTAAAAGAAATGGAAGAAGCTGAAATAAATATTACTAAGTGAAAAAAGTCAATCTGAAAAGGCTGCATACCATATGATCCCAGAAACATGACATTCTGAAAAAGGCAAAACTATACAGTAAAGATAGTAGTTGCCAGGCTTAGTGGGAGGAAGAACAGCAGGGGTTAATACATATGCATGAGGTTTTTTAGGACAGTGAAACTACTCTGTATATATCTATAATGGTAGATACATGTCATTACGCATTTGCCAAAACCCATAAAATGTGTCGTGCACACTAAGAGTAAAACCCAACGTAAACTCTGGACTTTGGTTGATGATATATTAGTGTTGGTTCATTGTAATAAACACTACTCTGATGCAGGTTGTTGATGGTGGCAGGCTGGGGGAGGCCAGTGGTATGCGGCAATTCGGTGTGCTTTGTGTTCCGTTACGCTATGAAGTTAAAAATGCTCCAAAAATAAAATCCATTTGGGGCACCTGGGTGGCTCAATAGGGTCATGCTCTCATGGTTCATGAGTTTGAGCCCCGCATCAGACTCTGTACTGATAGCTTAGAGCCAGGAGCCTGCTTCAGATTCTGAGTGTCTCTCTCTCTACCCCTCCCCCATTCAGGCACTCTCTCGTTCTCTCTCTCTCAAAAATAAGTAGACATTAAAATAAATGTTTAAAAATCCATTTTGGGGGTACCTGTCTGACTTGGTTCATAGAGCATGAGACTCTTGATTTCAGGATTGTAAATTCAAACTCCATGTTGGGTGCAGAGATTATTTGGAAATAAGATCTTTAAGATAAACTAAATCTATTTTTTTAGAAAGCATTATTACTACATATATAAAGATCCAATACTCTTGCTGTTGGCAGGCATAATTGCTAACATAGCAAATCTATGTACAATGATGTAAAAACTGTTAGAACAAACAGAACGTATCAGCAAAATTACCAAATGCAAGATCAATCTGCCAAAACTGCATACCTGTAGTTTCCCATACTCAGAGGGTATGGAGAAACCAAAGAAAGAGACCACTCTAGATGGGTGGATAGCAGGTTTAATAACTGAGGGAAATTTCTGTTTATTTTTTTAATGTTGTTTATTTTTGAGAGAGCGAGAGCAAGAGGGGGAGGGGCAGAGAGAGAAGGAGACAGAGGATCAAAGTGGGCTCTGCGTTGACAGCACAAATAAAATCCAATAGATTTACACACACAAGATCTCTGCTGTCCTCAATATAGTCTTTCCTGCAAAATTTGCCAATCCAGACATCAAACTCAGTCCCCCTTTTAATCATCTCACAAAATAATCTATTTTTTACCCAAAGCAATCTACATGTTCAACACAATACCTATCTAAATAACTAAAGAATCTAAATTCTTCACAGAGCTAGAACAAACAATCCTAAAATTTAGATGGAACCAGAAAAGACCTTGAATAGCCAAAGCAATCTTGAAAAAGGAAACCAAAGCAGGAGGCATCACAATCCCGGACTTCAAGGTGTATTACAAAGCTGTAACCATTAAGACAGTATGGTACCAGCACAAAACAGGCACTCAAATCAATGGCACAGAATAGAGAACCCAGAAATGGACCCACAAACATATAACCAACTAATCTTTGACAAAGCAGGAAAAAATATCCAATGGAATAAAGACAGTCTGTTCAGCAAGTAGTACAGGGAAAACTGGACACTGACATGCAGAAAAATGAACCTGAATGACCTTCTTACACCATACACAAAAATAAACTTAACATGAATAAAAGGTCTAAATGTAAGATAGGTGGCCATCAAAATCCTAGAGGAGAAAGCAGGCAAAAACCTCTTTAATCTCAGCCACAGCAACTTCTTACTCAACAGGTTTCCAGAGGCAAAGAGAACAAAAGCAAAATTGAACTATCAGGACCTCATCAAAATAAAAACTTTTGCACAGCGAAGGAAACAATCAGGAAAACTAAAAGGCAATGGGTGGAATGGGAGAAGATATTTGCAAATGACATATCGGAAAAGGGTTAGTATCCAAAATCTATTAAGAACTTACTAAACTCATTGGCACAAAAACAGACACATAGACCAATGGAATAGAATAGAGAACCCAGAATTGGACCCACAAATGTATGGACAATTTATCTTTCACAAAGCAGGAAAAGAGTATCCGATGGAAAAAGGACAGTCTCTTTAACAAGTGGTTCTGGGAGAACTGGACAGCAACATGTAGAAGAATGAAACTAGACCACTTTCTTATGCCATATACAAAAATAAACTCAAAATGAATGAAAGACCTGAATGTGAGACAGGAAACCATCAAAACCCTAGAGGAAAAAGCAGGAAACAGCCTCCTTGACCTCAGCCACAGCAATTTCTTACTCAATACATCTCCAAAGGCAAGGGAATCAAGATCAAAAATGAACCATTGGGACCTCATCAAGATAAAAAGCTTCTGCACTGCAAAGGAAACAATCAATAAAACTACTAGACAATTGATGGAATGAGAAAACATAGTTGCAAATGACATACTGGATAAAGGGCTAGTACCCAAAATCTACAAGGAATTCACCAAACTCCAAGCCCAAAAAAACAAATAATCCAGTAATGAAATGGGCAGAAGACATGAACAGACACTTCTCCAAACAGAACATCCAGATGGCCAACAGGCACATGAAACGATGCTCAACGTCACTCATCATCAGGGAAATACATATCAAAACGACACTGAGACACCACCTCATGACAGGAAGAGTGGCTAAAATGAACAAATCAAGAGACTATATATGCTGGCGACGATTCCCACCTACACTGTTGGTGGGAATGTAAACTGGTGCAGCCACTCTGGAAAACAGTGTGGAGACTCCTCAAAAAACCATCGATAGAACTCCCCTATAACCCAGCAATAGCACTGCTAGGGATTTACCCAAAGGATACAGAAGGGCTGATGCACAGGAACACATGAACCCCAATGTTCATAGCAGCAATGTCAACAATAGCCAAATCATGGAAAGAGCCTAAATGTCCATCACCTGAAAGAAGATGTGGTATATATATATACAATGGAGTACTACATGGCAATGAGAAAGAATGAAATATGGCCACGTGTAGCAAAGTGGACGGAACTTGAGGGTGCCATGATAAGCGAAATAAGTCAGGCAGAGAAGGACAGATACCATATGTTTGCATTCATATGTGGAACAGGAGAAACTTAACAGACGAGCATGGGAAGGGGAAGGGGAAAAAGTAATTAAGGAGAGGGAGGCAAACCATAAGAGACTCTTAAATATTGAGAACAAACTGAGGGATGATGGGGGGTCGGGGAGAGGGGAAAATGGGTGACGGGCATGGAGGAGGGCACTTGTTGGGATGAGCACTGGGTGTTATATGGAAACCACCTTGACAATAAACTGTAATAAATAAATAAATAAATAAATAAAGCAAACCTCAAAAAAAAAAAAAAAGAAAGAAAGAAAAGGAACTTACCAAACTCAAGACACAAAATACAAATAATCCAGTTAAGAAATGGGAAGAAGCCATAAACAGACACTTTTCCAATAGACACATCAGATAAAGGGTTAGTACCCAAAATCTATAAAGAACTTACCAAATTCAATACCCAAAATACAAATAATCCAGTTAAGAAATGGGAAGAAGCCATGAATAGACACTTTTCCAAAGAGGGCATCCAAATGGCTAACAGACACATGAAAAGCTGCTCAACATCACTCATCATCAGGGCAATACAAATCAAAACCACACTGAGATACCACCTCACATCTGTCAGAATGGCTAACATTAACAACTCAGGCAAGGACAGACGTTGGCAAGGATGCAGAGAAAGAGTATCTCTTGTGCACTGCTGATGGGAATGCAAACTGGTGCAGCCACTCTGGAAAATAGAATGGAGGTTCCTCAAAAAGTTAAAAATAGAACTACCCTATGACCGAGCAATTGCACTACTAGGTATTTACGCAAAAGATACAGGTATACTGTTTCAAAGTGGGCCATGCACCTCAATGTTTATAGCAAGGCTGACAACAATAGCCAAAATATAGAAAGAGCCCAAATGTCCATCGGCAGATGAATGGATAAAGAAGATATGGGAGATATATTCAATGGAGTATTATTCAACAATCAAAAATAATGAAATCTTAGGGTGCCTGCATGGCTCAGTCAGTTAAGCACCTGATTTCAGCTCAGGTCATGATCTTGTGGTCCATGAGTTCAAGCCCTGCGTCAGGTTCTGTGCTCACAGCTCAGAGCTTGGAGCCTGTTTCAGATTCTGTTGTCTCCCTCTCTCTCTTCCCCTCCCCTGCTCATGCTCTGTCTCTCTCTGTCTCAAAAATAAATAAAAACATTTAAAAAATTAAAATTAATAATGAAATCTTGCCATTTGCAGTTATGTGAATAGAACTAGAGAACACTATGCTAAGTGACATTAGTCAGAGAAAGACAAATATCCTGACTTCACTCACATGAGGAATTTAATATACAAAACAGATGAACATAAGAAAAGGGAAACAAAAAGAATATAAAAACAGGGAGGGGAACAAAACATAAAAGACTCTTAAATATAGAGAACAGAGGGTTGCTGGAGGGGTTGTGGGAGGGGGCTGGGCTAAATGGGTCAGGGGCATTATGGAATCTGATCCTGAAATCACTGTTGCACTATATGCTAACTTGGATGTAAATTAAACAATAAATTGTTAAAAATTAAGATTAAAGGGAAAAATATCATTTTTTTAGGGGTGCCTAGGTCGCTCAGTAGGCTAACTGCCCAACTCTGGATTTCAGCTCAGGTCATGATCTCACAGTTGGGGGATACAGCCTGCATCAGGTTCTGTGCTGACAGCATGGAACCTGCTTGGGATTCTCTCTCTCCCTCCCTCCCTCCCACTCTTTCTGGCTGGCCCTCCCCCACCAAAATAAATAAATAAATAGTAAAAAAAACAACAACCCTATTTTAAAAAAGCTTCAGTGAGCCCTGTGACCTCTGTTAACGATGCTGTTGAGGATGACACACTGGTGGAGAAACACCAGCACGCCCTCTAGCAAACAAGTTAATAAACTCCCATAGTGATCCTTTCCCTTCCACGGTCTCCTCCGGGCTGCCCGGCTGCTGAGGACCCTCAGCTCTCCCCTTCCTCCTGTGCAACGTCCCACCTGCCCTTCTCTCTCCCCGGGCCCCTCCCTGCCCCAACATTTCATATTCCTTATCAGTTTTAAATTAATCAACTTGCTTTCCAAAATTTGCACCCACCTGCACACCTAAACCTAACCTCATCTACAGAGAAAGCGAGCTTTCTTGGCATAATCCAACCTATTAGGAAAACATAAAGTGTGTTCATGTATGTGTATGTATGTACATGTATACATGTGGGTGTATATAGTCACACATATGGTTATCTTTGGGAAGTACGAAGAGTCCAAGATTCTACCTGACATGCTAGTAAGTGTGCCTGCAACAGTCCATGAATGCATAAAGACAAAAGACTCCTGAGACAGAGGAACGAGCTGTATTACTCATGGCACAGCAGGTACCATGAGCTTAATATCTGCAACGGTTTCCTTTGCACCCACCCCCACCCCGACCCCCAGCCCCAAGTCTCACATCTTCCCACCTCAACAAACTCATACCTCCCTTTGCTCTGAGACATCATCTTCATTTCCTGTGTGGCAAACAAATCTATTCTTTGTTCCAGAAGGGGATTTATATCCACCTTCCAAGGCCGTTTTCTATACAGACCCCTTTAGGAAATCAGGGAGAAAATCTGTCCATGATTCTGCCCACAAGACATGCAGACACTTGAAATCCCAATGTTAGCCACTCCTCAATTCTATACTGTCTCAGCCTCTGGGAGATTTCCCACAAGCACACCATTCCATTAAATTTCTGATTCATCACAGACAACAAAGGCTGAGACCGATTTCATTCATCATTTGATTAAGATTACTATCAACGGGGGTGCTGGGGGGCTCAGTCGGTGAAGCTTCCGACTTCAGCTCAGGTCATGATCTCACGGTTTGTGGGTTCGAGCCCCGCATCGGGCGCTGTGCTGACAGGTCAGAGCCTGGAGCCTGCTTCAGGTTCTGTGTTTCCCTCTCTCTCTGCCCCTCCCCGGCTCGTGCTCTGTCTCTCTGTCTCTCTCTCTCTCAAAAATAAATAAACATTAAAATAAAAAGATTACTATCAACAATTGGGGCACCTGGCTGCCTCAGTTGATGGAGCACTTGACTCTTGATCTTGGGGTTGTGGGTTAAAGCCTCATATTGGGTGTAGAGAGGCAATCAATCAATCAATCAATCAATACATAGATTACCATCAATCGGACTCCGTGTACAGGACGAGACTGACCTGAAGTACTGACGTCAGGAGTGCAGCAAAGGGTCTCAGACTCACCCAGCTGTTTAAATATTATAAGCCATCTGGACAAGCCTTAGGTGGTCAGAGAGGCAAATGGCCTAGAGAGTGCAAAGGGTGACAGGGATTCGTTTCAAGGGTCACAATTGGTGTGGCTGGCCAGCTGCCCATCATGCCTCGAAGCAGGTCAGGGTTCCAATGGGGTGGTGGGAGCCTCTGCACCACCTGGATGAACAGGTCACCAGCGATCACAGTCTTCATGTAGTGACAGCCTCTGCATCAGAGACAGAGTGGAGCATGGTCATCGGCTTCACTGTGGTCACTCTCTCCAGGGCACAGGCAATAGTGAATCCTTCCCTATCAATCATTACCTTACGGGGCAGCTGGGTGGCTCAGTCAGTTAAGTACCTGACTCTTGATTTTGGCTCAGGTCATGATCCCACAATTAGTGAGTTTGAGCTCTCCACCAGGCTCTGTGCTGATAGCATGGAGCCTATTTGGGATTCTCTCTCTCTCTCTCTCTCTCTCTCTCTCTCTCTCTCTGTCTCTCTCTGCCCTTCTCCTGCTCTACCTTCCTCCCTCTCAAAATAAATAAACATTAAGAAAAATCGTTACTTTCAATGTAAAAGAAATGTGTAGAACCAGAGTGGATGAATGCATGAAAAGCAAGATCTAACTGGATGCAGTCTACAAAAAAAACCCTAACTTTAGATTGAAAGACGCATGCAGACTGGAAGAGAAAGGTGGAAAAAGATACCTCACGCACATGGAAACCGAGAGAGCAGGAGTGGCTGCATTAACGTGGGAGGCTGACGTGAGGTCAAAGGCCATCCTTAGGGGCACCTGGCTGGCTCCGTCAGCAGAGCCTGCCACTCTTGATCTCGTAGTTGCGGGTTTGAGCCCCACACTGGGTGTAGAGATTGCTTAAAATAAATAAGCTTTTTTAATGTTTATTTATTTTTGAGAGAGAGAGAGTGTGTGCGTACAAGCAAAGGGAGGGTCAGAGAGAGAGAGAGGGAGACAGAGAGGAGAATCCGCAGCAGGCTCCAGCCTCTGAGCTGTCAGCACAGAGCCCGACGTGGGGCTCAAACTCATGAGCTGCGAAATCATGATCTGAGCTGAAGCCAGACGCTTAACTGACTGAGCCCCCCAGGCGCCCCGGCATGGAAACTCTACCGACTGTGGAAATGGTGCCTTGTTTAGAAGACTGAGTAGCTAGCGAGTTAATTTCCAAATTGCCAGATACACGGTTTGTTTAATAAAGATTTCATTGCAGAATCTATACATATTCTCTTGCTGCATAGACTAAAAATCCACATCCACAATCCACACAAATTGCAATAAATTACGCGAGGGGCAGTCAGGATTGAAATAGAAGCCGGAACGACCAGTCAGGTTCGACACGTGCCTCAGGAATTCGCCCGCTTGCTGGGTGGCTTGGTGCCGGGCCTGTTTCTGCTCTAGAAGAATCGGTTTTCTGGGCACAAGCTCCCATCCGGTCTCTCGACAGGTGTCCTTCCCTTTTAGACTCTGTGTCTCAGAGTGAAAGAGAAAATACTCACCCAATCCCTTCCAGCTGTCAGGGCTGGAAGTGTGATGCTCCGTGTGACGCTCATAACACCCGAAGCGTGTTATAGTTCTGTGACCTCACCCCACCCCCTCCTCAGTGCAATGATCTTTCCAACACTGTGACAGCACTCCTGGGGAGCCGAGAATATTTTTGAAAAACTTGGTCGCGGTTACCAATGATCAGAATCAATTTACAAGCATCTGGTAAACACCTACCAAGAGGCTGATGAGTTTCAGAGATGCTGTTCTCCGTGACCCCTGGAGGGGGACAGGGTCTCACACGAGACAGCAAGAGAGGCTGAGGTCTGACACTCAGACCCACATTGCAACACGCTTGCATTCCTGAACTATCTGCTCCCTGGGAAGTTCTTCCGGCCCAAATCCCAGTCTCTATTGGTCCTCAGGTTCCTGAGCTGCCCCACATGTGATGTTAGGCAGGGAAATGCAATCACTCAGCAGATCCTCAGAAGGGATTTTCAGTATAGTCATAGCAACGAGAAGAACATGATGTCAGTAACTAATCATGGAAATCACCAGGCTAATTTTCATCACCCAAAGCAAATAATCAGGCAAACTCGATAGTATGAAATTTTCCTAGGAAAAGAAACTACTGATAATCAGCTCTAGTATAGATAGGGGGATCTAAAGAGAACATTATCTTGATTTGTTCATTTTAGTGACTCTGACCTGTGTGAGGTGGCTGGCGAGGGTGTGGAGAGACAGGCACCCTCCTACACTGTTGATGGGAATGTAAACTGGTGCAGCCACTCTGGAAAACACTATGGAGCTTCCTCAAAAAACTATCGAGAGAACTCCCCTATG
>NC_043715.1:55499251-55509067 GCF_006229205.1 Suricata suricatta
GAGCACTGGGTGTTATATGGAAACCACCTTGACAATAAACTGTAATAAATAAATAAATAAATAAAGCAAACCTCAAAAAAAAAAAAAAGAAAGAAAGAAAAGGAACTTACCAAACTCAAGACCCAAAATACAAATAATCCAGTTAAGAAATGGGAAGAAGCCATAAACAGACACTTTTCCAATAGACACATCAGATAAAGGGTTAGTACCCAAAATCTATAAAGAACTTACCAAATTGGCAGAATTTAACATCCATTAATGTTAAATGAAGACACTTAAAAATGAAGAATCAATGGATCTTTTCTAACCTGACAAAATAAAGTCTTCACCCTACCCATGAAAGCTCTAGAAAGGATCCTACTGAGGTCAGATCAACGCAAGAAATCCAAGATTGCCTGACCCGGCTGTTGAACACAGCGCTGGAAATGCAGCCCATGCGATTTCAAGTGCCATAAGAATCCAGACAAAGACGGGCATGATTATTTACAGATGATATAATTGTATACCCGGAACCACAAAAGAACTGAGGAAAAGTCCTGTTACAAAAAAATAAAGAGGGGCGCCTAGGTGGCTCAGTTGGTTCAGCATCTGACTTTGGCTCAGGGCATGATCTCATGGTCCGTGAGTTCGAGCCCCACATGGGGCTCTGTGCTGTCAGTGCAGAGCCTGCTTCACATCCTTTGTCCCCCTCTTTCTGCCCTCTCTCTCCACCCACCCCTCTCAAAAAGAAATAAATTTTCTTTAAAAAAGAAAAAATTCAGAGGGGACACCTGGGTGGCTCAGTTGGTTATGTATCCAGCTCTTGATTTCGGCTCAGGTCATGATCTCACAGTGCATGGATTCAAGCCCCACATCAAGCTCTGTGCTAACAAGCATGGAGCCTGCTTGGGATTCTCTCTCTCCTTCTTTCTTTGCCCCTCCCTGCCTATGCTCTATCTCAAAAATAAACATTTAAAAAAACAGAGAGAGTATAACATGAGCACAGAGAAAACAGTGGTCTTCATATAGACAACAATTATTTACAAGTTATGATTTAAAAGCAGGCTATAGGGGCACCTGGGTGGCTCAGTTGGTTAGGCCTCCGACTTCAGCTCAGGTCAGATCTCACATTCGTGGGTTCGAGCCCCGTGTCGGGCTCTGTGCTGACAGCTGGCTCAGAGCCTGGAGCCTGTTTCAGATTCTGTGTCTCCCTCTCTCTCTGGCCCTCCCCCTCTCATGCTCTGTCTCTTCTGTATCAAAAATAAATAAAACATTAAAAAAATTTTAAAGCAGGCCATAATCAGAAAGGGATAATGTAAAAATGAAAAACCTACAAATAAATCTCACCAAAACAACCAGTGGATGATTCCTCAGAGGGGATCTATGGGGATGTATGACATGTCCCTCTCTGCGAGGGGACAATGCTGGAGCTGTGACCAGATGAAAGGGCCTGAGCAGCCACACCAAGAGGGAGCGGCTGGTGCCTCCAGGTACCTGATGAAGCTCTCGCCTGGTCTGCAGTGAGGAAGCACAAAGTGTTGGAAGATAGGAAGTACGTCCTGTAAGCCAGGAGTGTGTGCGGAGGGGACGATTGTGAGGGAAAACATTACAGGCAGTTTTGTACCAGACTGCAGAAAGCTGCTTTGGTCCAGCATCTGAATTTCCAGCTATGAGTAGTCAGAGACCATGGGGGAATTTAGTAGGGAGGAAACAGTCCGAAGTTTGTAAAAGGTTTCTCTAGGAAATGAGGCTTAGAGGGAAAAGAGATTCGCTTGGAAGCTGCTGATACAGACCACGAAAAGGTTTTAACAAGGTTGATAACAGGGGAAGTACATCCAAAGTAATTTCCTGTTGACTGGGATATGTGGGTGAGCGAAATGAGAGTGCCAAGGTGGGTTAGCTTGGGATTAAGCAGTTGTATGGTGCCCTTAATCCACAGGAAGACTAGAGGAAGAAACCCAGGTGAAGGAGGAACACGATGCCCCATGTAGGGCATGTTAAGGGATGAGATGCATCTAAACCCTCCAAGTAAAGCCCCAGTAATGGATCACCATGTGGATGAGAATGAGTATCTCGCGGGGTGCCTGGCTGGCTCAGTCTGCAGAGCATGTGACTCTTGATCTCATGGGTTCAAGCCCCACATTGGGTATAGAGGTTACCTAAAAGTAAAATCTTAAAAAGAAAAAAAAAAAGAGGATCTCTCCACAACAAACCTGTTAAGGACTGTCATCCCAACATACAGATGGGGAGACTTCTACTCTTTCCTGTGTAGTCTTCTTTTTTCTTTTAGTTTAAAAAAAATGTTATTATTTTATTTGAGTGAGACAGAGATGGTGCGAGTGGGGGGGGCGGGGTCAGAGAGAGCAGGGAGAGAGAGAATCCCAAGCAGGCTCCAAGATGCCAGTGCAGAACCCAATGTGGGGCTCAAACTCACAACACAGCGAGATCATGATCTGAGCCAAAACCAAGAGTCAGATGCTTAACCTACTGAGCCACCCAAGTGTCCCAATCCTTGTGTAGACTTCTGATGTGCCACCTACTTCTTTCAATCTGTGAGCACGTATTTTAATGTTTACTACGTGTCAAGACTTAAGGGTCTTACAAATATTAACGGACTCATCCTCAGTAACAACTCTGTGAGGAAGCCACCGCTAATTCCCACTCTGCCACTTTAGGATCCAAGGCCTTGAGAAATTTGTTGAAGTCACATGATTATCAAGTCAGAAACGGAAATTATGGGGTGCCTGAGTGTCTCCCTCTCTCTCTCTACCCCTTCCCCTCCCCCACTTGCACTGTGTGTGTCTCTCACAAAAATAAATAAACAGTAAAAAAAAAATGGAAATCAAACACCTGGATCCCCAATTCCATCTTAGCCTCAACCCAGGAACATGTTTGCTGTCACCCCTCACCCAAAGGGAGCCCCTGCTGAACTTAGTGTTCTCAGGGCCCACATCACCAGCAGATTCCAGATTCTTTCTTTTCTTTCTTCCTTCCTTCCTTCCTTCCTTTTAATGTTTATTTACTTTTGAGAGAGAGACAGAGCATGAGTGGGTGAGGGGCAGAGAGAGAGGGACACAGAATGGGAAGCAGGCTCCAGGCTCCGAAGTGTCAGTACAGAGCCCAACGCAGGGCTCGAACTCACCAACCGTGAGATCAAGACCTAAGCCCAAGTCGGACGCTTAACTGACAGAGCCCCCCGCCCCCCCCCCCCGGGCTCCCTGATATTCTTTCCACTACAGTGAGGTGAGGGCTTGTTTCTAGGCCACCAAGATTCTGTGCCTCCGGCTTCGCAGCCATGAGCCACCTGCTGTTGAAGGGTCTGTCCTCTGCAACATAATCCTCCAGTGAGCTTTCTACCCTGACACAATACAGCCCACTTCCCAGAGCATCTGTATTCCTTCCTGTATCGTCTACCAAAGCAACTCCAACACTTCTTGACTTGAGAGTTTGGCCATTGTTTCTTCCGGGACTCTGAGAGACACCCCACAGCAAAACAGGCCCAACTTCTGGGCTCTCTGCTGGGGGTTGAACCCGAGGTACTGAGCAACCGAATAAATGAGATTTTGTTTACCCAGGCATACATCCCTGCCCTCTTCATCAAACTTCCATAAATCGAATCCCCAGACTACTCTGTTTGCCCTTGGCTTACATCCTAGCTCCTACAGTTCTTCATTCCTCCCTTATTAGTCCTGGCACATCCAGAGCCAAGATCAACTGAGATTTAGGGCCAGTTATGGATCTAACATCTAGGAGAGGAAGTGGGAGAAGCTCCTGAAGGGATATTTGCTGCTTTATGCACAAAATCTTCTGTGCTGCTTCTAACACAGCTGCTGAGCCAGTAGCTCTTACAGGGAAAGAATGGGCCACCTCTGCACCCTGGAAGGTCCCTGGGATATTATAAAGACAACACCTCCAGGTATTACCATCCAGATGTCCCTATCCCAGTTTTCAGGGGTCCTCGTCCCAGGCTGCTGCAGCTCCTCCCCGTGGAACCACCTCGTACACCGATACCCGATCAGGTCCCAGCGCCCCCTCTCGACTCCACCAGCTGGCAAAAGCGGTTTCAGACATCAACCGTTTCCAGCTCAGTAAGGGGAAAACATCTCGGCTTCCAATATAAGAATCTAGAGCACTAAAAGTGTTTACCCTAAATTGTTGGGAATATTTACACGAAGCAGGCAGGAGTCAATCCTACTCCGCACTACTAGCCTAAATGGATCCAAAACCCTAACACCTCATTAGGTGGGCCAGATCCAGGAGCGCCCTGGGGGCGTGGTGCAAAGGCGGCCTAGGCCCCGCCCCCTCCCGCTCCCTACGGGTCCCAGCACGCGGCCCCCGCACCCACTCCCAGACTTCGTCTCCGCACCCGCTTCCCGGGATCCCAGTACTCAGCTCAGCCCCGCCCCACCCCTCCCTGCACGGCGGTTGCGCAGTTTCCGGCAGACCCGGAAGCGAATCCGGGTAAGTGGCTTACCATTACCGAGGGACACTTTGTCTTTCCGGGTCAGGCTTGAACTTAGCGGCTACTCAGTCCGCAGACGTCCACACCTGCGGGCGGGGGGCGCTAGAATGCTGTCACCCCTGCCGTCCCCTGCAGGGGTGAGTCCCGACAAGGCCGGAGACTGTTCGAGTGACGGGATGCGACTATTCCGTTTCCGGTCAAAATTGCTCGGAGGCCGATCCCTGCTCCCTCTGCCCGTGGCGTCGTCGTTTTCCTGCTCAGTACCCTTCGCCGGCCCTCCTCCCGCACCCGATGCCGTGTGAAGCCCCCACTCGGTGCACGGATCCTCGCCCTTGCCGCCGGCGCCCGCCTCGGGAGCGTCTGCCCCTTCCGGCGGCCCGGGGAGCCGGTTTCCCGCCCGAGCCTGCATTCTGCAGCCCTCACCCCGTCCCGAGACCCCACCTCCCCAGCACCGCGTGCTCCTGGGGCGGGGACCTGCCTCTCCCCGGGGGACCTCCTCGCTGTGGTCCCCCCGCCCACCCCGGAGGGGACAGGCCCAGCTCCTGTCGTGTTTCTTCCCTCCCTGGGCTCATCCCTACCAACGTGTAGCTGGGGCGCAGCAGCCCCTGGCTGGAGGGGTGGGGTCCAAACAGACAGGTTGGGCCGTTCCTGCGGACAAAACCCGAAGGCAAAGAGAGGAGCAGTGGTGAAACACGAAAGTAACGCAGCTAGGAGCAGCTTCTCAAAGACTGTCCAAAGTGCTGAAAATGTTTCTAGATTTATATGGGGAAGTGGGGCAAAGGTGGGTGGGCGAATAGGGAGGCAGCGAGAGTCGGAATCTTTGCCTTGAAGTCAATCATGATTGGGGTCTCGTCTGGTCAGGGTAGTCCCTACGGCTTGAGGGGGTAGTTAGCGGCTCCCCTCAGCGCAGGCTTTGCTCTGGGTCTTTCTTCTGAGCTGAGAGCCCAGCTTGATAGAAGAACCCAACCAGAAAGTTTGAGGGCAAAATGGAGGCAGCCAAGGTCCTCTTTCTCGGTGGTGTGTGTACAAAACCGGGAAGGGTTTTACCCACACGGGGGGCGTTTTTATTCCATATCCTCAAATTTCATTTCCGTATGATTCCAAATGTGTCTGCTTTTTTTCCTTCAACTTTCAACTTTTTTCCTTTTAAACGAATTGTATCATTCAAATCGGGTCTCCATGCTTTCCTAATAATCATACATTGAAAATATTCATCAGAGGTGCCTGGGTGGCTCTGTCAGTTAAGCCTCCAACTCAGGTTCAGGTCATGAACTTGCATTTGGGGAGTTTTAGCCTTACATCTGGCTCTGTGCTGACAGCTCAGAGCCTGGAGACTGCCTAAGATTCTGTCACCCTCTCAGCCCCTCCCCCGCTCATGTGTTTTTCTCTTTCTCAAAAAAATAAACATTAAAAACATTTTAAAAATCTGTTATTTTGATGTATTGCATTAGTCAGTGTTCTAATCTTGTCATTAATGGAATAAAGTGAATTTGACTAATATTAATTGCTAACTGGCTACATTTAAATGGCTAAAGTCATATATGTACCCTTACATTATGTATTCAAAGGAGTTAAAATTTTCTGTTTCATTTTGTTCAGATATTTTTAGTAGCCTAATATAATAATGTGAACAAATTTTTCTTCCTTAAAAGAGCTTACATCACACTGGAACTAACTCTGGCTTAAAATTAAACAGACGTTACTAGATTCAGAGACCTCTAATGTCTTTTAGTCTGTGTATTGAAATTAGTTATTCAGATTGGCCTTTTTTTTTCAGTCAGGATGTGCAATATAACCTAGAAAATAATACATTTCCCTTAAAAATACAGACTTTTTAAAAATAGAAGGTGCTTTGTTATTTTCCGTTTTGAGCAGAAATAGGTAAGGCTTCCAGTTTCTCCATAGCCTCGCAACAATGTTTTTACTCTTCTGTACTGTATCCATTGTAAAGAGTGTAATAATTGCACTTTAGTTTTGATTTGCTTTTTCCTAATGTCTGATGATCCTTATATATGTATATATAATTTTAACATTTATTTATTTTTTGGGAGACAGATAAACAGAGCATGAGCAGGGGAGGGCAGAGAGGGAGACACAAAATTCCAAGCAGGCTCCAAGCTCCGAGCTGTCAGCCCGGAGCCCGATGTGGGGCTGGAACTCACGAACCACTAGACCATAACCTGAGCCTAAGTAGGAAGCTTAACTGACTGAGCCACCCAGGCGCTCCCCCCGCCCCAATGCCTGATGATCTTGAGCATATTTGCTTATGAGCCATTCATATATTTTTGGTGACATGTCTATTGAAGTCTTTTTCCTATTTAAAAAAATTTTTTTTTTTAGCAAGAGCAAGCAAAAACAAGTGGGGGAGGGACAGAGCATGAGAGGCACAGAATCAGAAGCAGGCTTCAGGCTCTGAGCTGTCATGTCAGCACAGAGCCCGATGCAGGGCTCAAACTCAGGAACCAGTAGATCATGACCTGAGCCAAAGTTGGAGCTTCGCCATCTGAGCCATCCAGACGCCCTTCCTATTTCTTTTTTAATTGGGTTGGTTTCTTCATGAGTTGTGAAGGTTCTTTGCATATTGTTCACCTGGAAATGTCTTTATTTTCCCCTAATTTTTAAATAATAGTTTTGCAAGATATAGTATTCCTGTTTGACCTTTTCAAATTATTACTCTCTCAATACTTTGAATATCTTATTCTACTGCCTTCATTTTACTATTTTTGATGAAGAGCCTGGCATTAGTCATCATATTGTTGTTACCTTCTATATGGTAAGTCTTTTCTGTTGCTGCTCTAGGATTTCCTCTATGTCTTTTGCTTTCAGCACTTTAACTGTGATGTGTCTCTTACAACTTCTGGATTTTGAGTTACAGTTCCAAAGGATCTCTCCTTATTTCCATATTATGTACATATTTTTATCATGTTATGACTTATTTTTTTTACATTTACATCTCTGATCCACTTGTATTTTATCCTAATATATAGTTTGAGATACTGAATGAATTTGATCTTTCTCCAAATAACTACCTTCACACTGCAACACCATTTTTAAATAGCGCATTCCTGATAAAGAAACAGTGCAGTATCTTGACTTTACCCCCTGAATGGGAGCCATTCCAAGGACAAAGGGATACAGAGAACATTTCGGATTTTCATGGTTTATCACGGATATGCTATCAACATCGTTATTTTGAAAGTATTTCCTTTAGGGGCACCAGAGTGACTCAGTTGGTTAAGCCTCCGACTCCTGTTTTTGGCTCAGGTGGTTTGTGAGCTCCAGCCCCAAGTTAGGATTCTCTCTCCCTCTCTGTCCACCCCTCCGCTGCTAGCTTTCTCTCTCTCTTTCAAAATAAACAAACTTTAAGAAAAATAATAAATAGGGGTGCCTCAGCTCAGGCCATGATCTCACAGTCTGTGAGTTCAAGGCCCACATCCGGCTCTGCACTGATGTTGCAAAGCCTGCTTGGGATTCTCTTTCTCTCTGACCCTCCCTCGTTTGTGCGCACGCGCGCGGGCCCTCTCTCTGTAAAAATAAACACATAAACTTAAAAATTTTTTAAAGAAAATAAAGTATTTGCTTTATACTGTGACAGTAAATAACTATAAAGTTGGGATTTATGAATATTATGAATAGGAATACAGGAATTCTGTTCACCAAAAATACCTGAAAGCAGTGAGAGCCCGTGAGTACGGAGTTTGTGTTCCCTAATGTCCTTTCCAAACAACAGGAGCCAGGGCTTTTTGGAGAAGTGACTGATTCTGCCTCTGGAATAGAGAAAAAATAAAGTGAGCCTACAAGAAAAAGCCAGAACTAACTAACTTATCATCATCATTCACTAGTAGTATTTAAAACAACTGATTACGTTATAAAGTGTTGATTAAAGAGACACACGTGCTGCCTTTGCAAGGGGATCCATACTAGAGCCGACCCACACAGTCCTACTGTATAAGGAAAAGAAATATCCCAGTTAAACGGCTGTAGAAGGAACGTCAGGAGTAGAAAAACAGGGTTTTTTGTTTTGTTTTTCATAAGTCATATAATGGTCTGAGGGAAAAGTCTCAATTACCCTTAAAATGAACGCCTTAGCTTGAGTGACATCACACCAATGACGACGCATCCTTACGTAAGGGACCGAAATGCATGTTGGGAGCACGCCGCACGCCCATCCTTCCGCGAGTCCTTCCCCTGAACTACATTTCCCAGAAGTTTGTGAGGCACAGCGCCTGGGGGCCGTGCAGAGTTGCATGCCGGGGCAGTGGGCCGTCGCTCTTCCAGCTCCGCATATTCCCGGGCTGCTAGACTACATTTCCCAGAGGCCCGGTGCCCCGCCCCCTCCCCCAAGTAGAAGAGCGGCGAGGTGCCTGCTGGGAGAGGCTCACTGCGTCTAGCCTCGTCTCTGCCCCGCATCCTGCGGACGTGGTTCGGAGTTAACCTCGCGCTTCGCACCCCCTCCCGCCCCTTCCCTTCGTCCAGTTGGTCGTGGGGTCCGGAGCGGTGAGTGGGTGGCCTGCTGGGAGGGGAGCGGCCCGGGGGACTGCGTAGGAGGGCGGTGGGGAGGGCGCCCGGGGCGCGGAGGCCAACACCGAGCCTGGGTCTGCGGGACCGGCTGCGGAGAGAAGTGCGAGGGTGTCGAGGATGCCAGGGACCGGGTCCCCGCGGCCGCGGTGCGCGCGAGGGGCAGGCCCCGTCTCGGGGGTTGTGACGCACTTCGCGGAAGTGTGTGAGGGCGAGGGTGGCGGGACCGCGACTGTGCTCCGCGGGGGTGGCGGGGCCGGGCTGGAGCTCCGGGGCTGCCACAGGTGCCTTCGCGCCACCGCGGGGTCTGCAGGGGACCGGATGGGGCTCCGTGGTTGTCACGGGTGCCTTCGCACCACCGCAGGGTCAGCAGGGGATCGGATGGGGCTCCGTGGCTGTCACAGGTGCCTTCGCACCACCGCGGGGTCTTCAGGAGATCGGATGGGGCTCCGTGGCTGTCACGGGTGCCTTCGCGCCACCGCGGGGTTGGCAGGGGACCGGATGGGGCTCCGTGGTTGTCACGGGTGCCTTCGCATCACCGCAGGGTCAGCAGGGGATCGGATGGGGTTCCGTGGCTGTCACAGGTGCCTTCACACCACCGCGGGGTCTTCAGGAGATCGGACGGGGCTCCGTGGCTGTCACGGGTGCCTTCGCGCCACCGCGGGGTCGGCAGGGGATTGGATGGAGCTTCGGGGCTGTCACGGGTGCCTTCGCGTAGCCGCGGGGGCGACAGGGGATCGGATGGGGCTCCGTGGCTGTCACGGGTGCCTTCGCGCCACCGCAGGGGTGGCGGGGCCGGGCTGGAGCTCTGAGGCTGTCACAGGTGCCTTCGCGCCACCGCGGGGTTGGCAGGGGAT
>NC_043715.1:55509167-55520622 GCF_006229205.1 Suricata suricatta
TGGAGCTCTGAGGCTGTCACAGGTGCCTTCGCGCCACCGCGGGGTTGGCAGGGGATCGGATGGAGCTCCAGGGCTATCACGGGTGCCTTCGCGCAGCCGCGGAGGCGGCAGGGGGTAGGATGGGGCTCCGTGGTTGCCACGGGTACCTTCACGCTGTCGGTAGCTGGGAGACGGCGGGGCGGGGCTGGAGCTCCGAGGTTGTCACGTTGTCGTCTCGCAGCCGGGGGGGGGGGGGGGGGGGGGGGGGGGGGGGGGGGGGGGGGGGGGGGGGGGGGGGGGGGGGGGGGGGGGGGGGGGGGGGCGCGCGGCGGGGCCGAGCAACGTGTGTGTCGTCACTGCGAGGGCGGTGGCGAGGCTGGGAATACTGCAGGACAGTGCCACCTGTAGCTATGCTGTCGCTGTTCAAACCGGAGCACATTCCATCGGGGAGGGGGAAGGGCAGTGATCTCAGAGGGAGCCCTCTCCCGACCCTTCCCGACGTCCAGTGGGTCGTGGGTGGCCAGCTGGGAGGGGAGCAGCGACTCCTGCAGCGAAAGTGACCGACAGGAAGGGCGAAGACATAGTCACGAGATGACTGTTTTAGAACGAAGGACTGTCTTTACAGGCTACCTGAGTGACAGGATGGAAAGGCCTCGGGAAGGAAGAGGTCCCTGACTTGGGAGATGGGGGATAGGGCTGCTTCATAAGTCAGAACCCCAGTTACTACAGCCTGATCCCCAGCAGTGTCTAAAATATCAGATCCCAGTTCCCTCTCATTCCTGACTGGTTTTAGATACGATGTGTGGGCTTGGAGGGTGTTTTCTGATAAGTTTGTACTCCAGAAAGGCCCTAGTGTCTCCTTCTCTTTCCCCCAGGCCAGCTGTCCTCCAGAAAAAGCATCCTGAGGAGGAAGAAGACTTGTTACACACCTTAAAGTCAAGGTTCAGATGAGTTACGTTTTTATTCAGTCAGTAACTTATGTTTCTAGGACCTCAGAATATGTTTTTTTGGCCTGAAATGTTCTTTCTAATAGGGACTCAACCTCAGTAATTCTTGCCCAAGAGGTGTGATGGGACCACGCGGGTGGATGCACACAACACAGAACGGAAGAATCCAGTGGGGAGGTTCTGTGTCGTGCTTTATTTTAGGGCTTGATTTGGTCGGACGATCTGACTTCGTAAGGTGGCGTCACCATGCTTCACTGCAGGCCTGACGTCCAGAGCAAAATGAGAACAGAGAAGCTTTGATGGTCTGGGCTGGCGAATGACAAAGTTACCAGCCTTGTGATGCTCCTAAAAGTGGGGCTTGAACGAGGTCTCTGTCATCAGAGGCAGGGATTCCCCCCCCCCCGCCCCCCGCCAGGAAGCAGCAAAGAGGGATTTGTTGTATTTTAGTCTCTTGCAGGTCGGACAGCCCAGTTTTCCTGGGTTTCACTCGCCTCTGTCTGAACAGCAGAACGCAGCATGGTCTGACGCTGAGCGTCAGTCCCAGGTCTATAGCAGGGTTCCGCAGACCTTTTCCGTGAAAGGTCATGTGTGCAGTAGCTCATGGCTTGTGGGCTACAGGCTGCATGTTCTTCTTAATTTTTAGAATGATTTCAGATTTGCAGAAAAATTGCAAAGACGGTACGGAGAATGCCCAGTACCCTGCGCCCAGTCTCCCCTGCCATTAACAACATACATTAGCGTGGGATATTATTTTACGGTTGATGAGCCAGGCTTGATATGTTATCATTAACTGCAGTCCATGCTTTATCTGGATTTCCTTAGTTTTTACGAAGTGTTCTTCATCTGTTCCAGGACGCCATCCAGGAGATCCCATTACATTTCCCTGTCATGTGCCCTTAAGCTCCTCTTGGCTGAGACAGTTTCTCAGACCTCCTTTGTTTCTGATGACCTTGACGGGTTTTGAGAGGTACAGGCACTTGGTAGGATGCCCCTCTCTTGGAACCCGATGCTTTTCTCGTGATTGGACTGGGTGTGTGGTTTGGGGGTGGAAGATCCCACTACGCCCATCTTGTCATGGCAAGAGCACAAAGTGTCAGCACGATTTATGCTGGCTGAGTTTCAACTTGACCATCGGCCTAAGGTAGTTTGTCAGTGTTCTCCACCGTGAAGTAGTTCCTGTTTTCCCCCCAAAGGCTGTGTCTCCCTGAGTGACAGCCTCATGTTTCAGGACCCCGCGTACTAGAACCCAGTCTGACCCTGCCTTGGTGGTCACATCTTTCTCTCTTCTCACCCCCTCATTCACTTGTAAGGACCCTTGCAATTACATGGGGCCCACCTGGCATAATCACGGTACCTCCCTGTCGTGAGATCAGGTGAGGAGCAGCTCCCAAGTCCACCCGGACCCTAATGCCCCTTTGCCCTGTAATGTAACATGTTCATGGGCTCCGGGGTTAGGATGTGGACATCTCTGGGAGACCGTTTTCCTGCCTGTCACAGGCCTGTGCACCCAGAGCTCCCCTGATGACTGCGATATATCCATTCCCCCGTAACTGTGGTCTTTCTGTTTGTTGATTTTTTTTTTTTAATTTGGGACTCTTGTATTTCTTATTATGGGATTAATTCAGGCCTGCTGCAAAAGCTTCAGTTCCCTAAGGAGCCGGTAAAGAAGAGACTCGAAATTACCCATAACTCTACCGTCCAGAGCGAACTGCTGTGGATTGTGTTGGTATGTATGTGTCCAGCCCTCCCCTCCCCCATGCATCCATGTGTGGCGTTGGCACAGGGTCCTGGGTCCCGCTAACCGATAACACAAATGAGCCGTAGACTCTCCAAGTGTGAGTTTATCGAGGCGGCCAGCTCAGCCGCGGGTCCCCGTGTACCCGTGTGCGTGTGGAGCGGACTCCGGCGAGCCTGTCTCGCTCAGAAAAAAGTATCTCACATATTCACACCTTCAGAGATGAGGAAGGCATCGTTTGAGATTAATCCCATGAACAAATTATCAACACAGACTGGCTTTCAAAATTACACTTTGTAAGGTTTCGATTTCCCTTCCACCGAGCAGGCCCGTAGGCGCCGGCTTACCCCAGATGGGACTTGTGCTCTAACGTTTGCATGCGCGGATATATGAGAAAGGGGCAAGGTGACAACTCCCCTGTGTCACACGGAGTGCAGGGTCCAGCCGCCTGCTGCTGATACTGTTTACACCCCCGTCTTGCCCACGGGGGAACAGTGTGGGAGGCTGGGAACTGTCAGATCTCAGATTCACATCCTGAAAGACCACAGGGCCTTACTCTTAGTGTCACCAAGCCTTCTTTCCCCACATCACACATACTTAGTAAACCTGTCTTCTTCACTTAGAAATTCATCTTAAATTTCTTTCTCAAATAATGTAAGTCAATATCATTGTTAGCAAATGTATTATACACCATCATAACAGACTATAATTTATTTCATCTGTCCTCTACCATGAGATATTTCTATTTCTTTCTTTCTTTTTTTTTTTTTCCCCATCTTTTGAAGCACTTCTCCGGAAAATCTGAATAAAATTGATGGACCGCATCGGTATCCATGTGCTGATTGTTCTGTCGTGCTGTAGTTTTGTGACGTGTTGCCGTCGGGGTCAGCTGGCGAAAGGGTACACAGTTCCCTCTCTCGTTTCTTAAAACTGCATGTGAACCTGCCGTTATCTCAAAGTTTTTGAAGCTGTCCCATTTTTTAAAAGTCCTCTGAACATTCGTGTGCACGTATTTGTACACCTCTTTCTGTTTCCTTGGGATAAGTTCCCAAAAGTGGAATTTCGCATAAAAATCCTACCCACAAGGGGTGTGGCCTTGTGGTCTGAGCGCAGAACGAGCGGTGACAGAGAGGTGACCGAGAACACTGTCACGTGCACGTTGCTCGTAACCCGGCCTGCCCGCGAGGGAGGCCTGCGGCCGGGGCCTGCGGGGCCTTGGAGGTGACGTGCTCTGAGGGCGCTGGCTAGGAGCGCCTCATGCTCCGGCCTGTCAGGTCGTGACCGATCGCGCTGAACGTGCGGGCTGTGTGCGGAGTGAATTTGCTCTCTGAGCTGCAGGCCTTAGGAGTCTCTATGACATCGGCCGCAAAGTGAAGACTGACAGGGTCAGGTGGGGTAGCAGAGGACCGCGGCTGGAAGGCCAAGTTCACCTTCCAGCGAGACAGCCGTCAGGATCTGCAGGACGCTCCCCGGAATTCTAGTCCTGTTTCCAGCCGGTGCCCCAACACGGGTGGGCATGGGTCGACCACAGAGCTGGTTTAGGTATTAGGAAGTGAAAGGAACAAAATTAATTAGAATAATGCAAAGGTTGTGTGTTCCGATCTTTTTTCCCCACGTCAAAAGGAGACTATTTAAAAAAGAAGTTTCTTTGTTGTTTGAGAGGCCCAACTGTCATTTAGTGAATTAAAAAAAAATTTTTTTAAGTTCATTTGAGAGAGAGACCGTGTGAGCAGGGGACGGGCAGAGAGAGAGGAAGACGCACAATCCGAAGCGGGCTCCAGGTTCTGAGCTGTCAGCACAGAGCCCAGTGCAGGGCTTGAAGCCACCAACTGCAAGGTCATGACCTGAGCCACAGTGGGACGCTTAATTGAGCCACCCAGGTGCCCCGCCATTTAATGATTTTGAGAAATAAATGCACACATGTGTATATGTCCACCCAGCGCCTGCTGTTACACACCCAGTCAGGTGTACTTAAGAAAATCAAGATCACGGGATGCCTGGGGGGCTCAGTCAAGCATCTGACTTCTGCTCAGTCATGATCTCCTGGTTCGTGGGTTCGAGCCCCGCATCAGGCTCTGTGCTGACAGCACAGAGCCTGGAGCCCACTGCAGATTCTGTGTCTCCCTCTCTCTCTGCCCCTCCTGCTCATGCTCTCTGTCTCTCTCAAAAATAAACAGTAAAAAAAAAATCAAGATCAGACAGGGTTTCCGGTCACCGGGACCACCAGCAGGTTCTGTGGTTCTGAGTGGACTCACGGGACTCAACATGTCCTGCTCGCGGCCAGGGTTTATCCACTGAGAGCCCAGTCAGCCGAGGGACAGGCGCCTGGGACGGCATGGGGAGGAATCCAGGCACACACTTCCAAGAGCACATGCTTAATGCCCCAGCACGAGTGGCAGCGGCACGTGTGAAGTGTCGTCACCGGAGACGCTCATCCGGGCCGAGGAGGCCAGGGTTCGAATCAGGGCCCCAACCCGGAGGCACCGTCTGCCCAGCGCATCCCAGGACTGCAGACCCCCGAGGAGAGCAGGGTTCCATGTCAACCACATGGCTCCTACGGTTTGAGAGCAGGGAGCCAGCCTTGTCGGGAAGCGGCGGGGACCCTGGAGGTCCAGCCAAGGGCCGGTCTGCGGGCAGTCTCAGACCGGCTCTGTTCGCTCTCTTCTGCACAAGGGATGTGTAACTTTCCAGGCCTTTCCTATTTCTGTTTCCTGTCTCTTTCTTTGTCCTGATGTGTTGTGGTGGTTTTGTGTCTGTGTGTGTCTATACATATACACATGTTTGTATGTAAAATACTGCAAGTGTATTCTTCGGTTGATAAACTGACTTTTCTGCTGACAACGTATCTGAAGTATTACTCCTCTCTTAAGGATTTCTCCCAACTTAGCATTTCAGGTTCATTTACTCTTCCACATTGGACTTACACAGTCAGCTTTTCTGGCCTCGGTGCTGAACACGGCTGCCACTTCCTTCTCTGTGTCCGCTTCCGTGTCTTGACCAGCCTCTCCCTATCTAGAGGCCAGGACAGGTTGGAGGGCACAGTATCCACAAAAGGTGACCCTCAGCCATGACACCAATCCAAGTCAGGACTTCCTGGAACTACCCTCGGGTTCAATAAGTCAGGACTAGAAGGAGTCCTAGAACTCACTGAGAGCTGTCCTGCCCACAGTGACAGTTAATTACAGGGGAAGGATGCGTGTTAACAAGCTTCCGGTGTCCTCCCCCCACGGCGTTAGCACTGGATCCCCTGTCCACAGGCGCGTAGGACAATGTGCAGAGTGCTGCCAAGCTCTTGTAGGCATGCTTGACTGATGGATCGTCCAGACATGCTTGACTAACCCACCTCGAATCACTGGTTGGTCTTTTTGGCGTAGCCAGTTCCTGCCCCAAGACTGGCTGGGCACAGCCAGCTGCACCAGAACAAGGACGTTCCCGTCAGGCGTGATGTACCTGACTCAGGCAGTTGAGCACCAGACTGTTACTTTCAGCTCAGGTCATGATCCCAGTTGTGGGGATCGAGCCCTGAATTGGGCTCCGTGCTGAGCATGGAGCTTGCTTAAAATTCTCTCTCTCCCTCCCTCTGCCCCCTCCCCAGCTCTTGTACTTTCTCACTCTTAAAAAAAAATGTTGAGGGCAAAGCACAAAGGGGAATGAGATCTTGCCATTTGCAACAAGATAGATGCACCTTAAGAGTATTGTGCTAAGTGAAATAAGAGAAAGACAAATGCCAAATGATTTTACTTGTATGTGGAATCTAAATAAAACAAACGAACAAACAGAAACAAACCATAAATACAGAGAACCAACAAACCTGGTGGCTGGAGGGGTGGGGGGCAGGGAGCAGCAGGCACAGGCTTCCAGGCCTGGGGTGAGTAAGTCGTGGGGTGAGAGGGGCAGCGTAGGGAGCACGGTCAGCGGTGTGAGCGTGCCGCCTGGCGACGGGTGGCCGCCACACGTGTGTGCACAGCATGAGGGACAGACCTGCCTGACCCTGACGCTAACAACACTGTGTGTCCGTGCGCTGCCGCTGAAAACATGTTGAGGGGCGCCCAGCCGGCTCCGTCGGTAAAGTGTGTGACTCTTGATCTGAGGGTCATGAGTTCAAGCCCCACATTGGGAAGAGATTACTAAAAAAAATAATAAAAATTTAAAACGTAAAAGAGTTATTAGGTCTGACCTCAAGGCAAAACCATAACCGAAAGCCGCTCTGTGTGGGCAGCTGGGTGTCGGGAGAGCTTTGTGGGGAAGGGAGTGTGGGGTGCGGGGGAGGGCTGGAGGCAAAGACGGAGGAGCAGGAAGGCGGTGTGAAGCCATCTAGGGACCAAGGTGCACTTACGTTAATGCCTCTTTTTTCCTCATATATCTCTGGCTTCCCTGGATTTTGTGTCTTTGGTAAAAGAAACCCCAGGAGGACTGATCGGTTCTTGATTCTAAAACTATGGCCCACGTAAGTATATTTTTCTCTCTTCTTGAAATGTGACGTTTAGGTCCTGTGGATATTTGTGCGAATTATCCCGAAGGCTCCTGCCCGACCGAGGCCCCTGTACTCACCCCTCCAGGTCGTCCTGGCCTGGTGAACCGCGACGCCACACCGCCCCGAGCCCCACGTGGCTAATGCTCACCTCCCCACGGAGCCGGTGATTCAGTGCCTCCTGTGTGCTCAGTTTTCTTGTCCGGAGTGACGAGGGGGCAGCAGAGGATGAGTGTCCCTCTGGAGAAATCCTTGGGTCACGTCTGTGGTTTGAGGACGTGGAGATGGTGGTCGTATTGGACCACACGCAGAAACTAAAAATTCTCCCCTGTCCTCCGCTGGTCTGCTCCAGGCCAAGAAGAGGGGGTGTTCGCGTCGGCGGGTCAGTGTCAGTGCAGCTCTGGGGCCAGACAGGACTCGGGGCGGGGCTGCGGACTGAGGGCCACGGTGTGACCAGGGGACCCAGGAGATGCGCTGTGTTGTCGAGCAGACCCCCCAGACCTGCGCGTGTATCCCCCTGACTTGGCACAAGTATCCTAAGTCAGGAACACGGAAAAGGAGGGGTGGGGGTGGTGATGGGGGAGAAGGTCACTGGGTACGGAAGTCCTAGATGATTATCTCCGCCCGGGATTGGGGAACGCCCAGATGTCTGGTTGTACCGAGTGTACAGCCGTGATAAGTCCAGTCTGCCCCTACGAGGGAATGAGACAGTGCTGCCATCAGTTCGTGGGAGGACGGCTTCAAGTCTTGGCACATGATGGGCACGAGGCTTGGGAACGCTCAGTCGTGTGAGCCCTCGTTTCGAAGGTGAAAGCTCAGTTTCCACGTTTTGGAAACAGAACCCCAGGCGTTTTCCTTCCCTTGGAGGACGGGGAGCGTGCCTCCGGGGTCCGCACGGGCAGGCACGCAGGGGAGCCCCAGGATTGACGGGCTGAGGTGCCGAGGCATTCCGCAGGACGTGGGGCTCTCTGCAGCAGCCGGGCCCTGCTGCGGCCACAGTCCCCACCGCGTCCTGCCCGGGTCCAGCCCGACCGCGAGCAGATCCCTTTCCGGCCTGCCCTCGCCTTGAACCTGTGCCCTCCTGTCTCATCAGGGGCATGTGGGTTTGTGTTCCCAGGGCTTGGTGACGTTCTCAGACGTGGCCATCGACTTCTCGCAGGAGGAGTGGGCGTGCCTGGACTCCACGCAGAGGGACCTGTACTGGGAGGTGATGCTGGAGAACTACAGCAACCTGGTGTCCCTGGGTGAGCCGCCTGCCCCGGGGCCCGGCCGCCCTCCGCGGAGCGAGCGGCTCCTTCCCTTCCTGGGAGCGCCGTGCGCTCTGCCGCATCCAACGTGGGCGGCGCGCACCGTCTCCTCTATCAGGATCCTCCCACCTGTGTCCGGCCCTTCCTGTAACTACATCCTGCCCTAGTGACCAGAGTGCTTTCAAATTCTGGAACATTCATTTCACAACCACCTTCATGTTATGGTAGCATGTCTACACCCAAACCACAGCTGATGGCCTGTGCTACTTTGGGGACCCACCTTCTGGGAGAACAGCTCACGGCACCTTGACGTTCGCTGGTGAGGCGTCTGTGTCTGACGTAGAGGTGACTGAAGGACAGCATCCATGTGAAGCCAAAGCGAGCACTTTCCCTTTGCCGCAGTCGTTACCGGAAGTGAGGTCGAAGGCGCCCCTTCCTGACTGCTGAGTTAAGCGCTGGACGGCCGTGTCCTGTGAGCAGCTCAGGGCATGTCTCGTTTCTCTGTTAGGAAAATAACCGCCGTGGGATTAGTGGCTTAGCTGTGCTCTCTGTGTTCCAGGCCCTGTCGTGAGCACTGCGTGTGTGCAGACACACTTCCCTGGTCCCCACCAGTTATGAGCTGGGTGCTATTGCCACGTCTAATCTGTAGGTGAGACTGCTCGGGCAGAGTGACGCGGTCGGACAGGGAGGCAGAAGCCGGAATGGCACCTGAGAGCTGCGGCCCCGCAGTCCGCGCTGCCCCCTCCCCTGTGGCACTTGCCTCCAGGGGGAAGGTCCTTGGCGGCTTACAATCAGACCTTTCCTGTCTGGGTGCCCGTTTGTTCTTTGATCATTTCTCTTTCTCAAGTCTGACCACTTTGACTTGGAACTTGTCAGAAACTCCGCTAAGCCTCCGTCAAAGAATTTTCAGGTTTATAATTTATTTCTTAAGCCCCACATCATGTGCAGGTCTCTTTTCGGAAGCAGGACCTTTCACTTCTGAGCCAGACATGACTCGCTGCTTGGGGAGCAGGAGAGAGAGCCTGGTGGTTGACAGGGGGGGCACGTACAAAGGACAGTGACAACGGGCCTATCTGGGGCACTATCAGGGCAGGGAGCAGGTGTGCCCCTGGGCGTCTGGGGACTTCCCTGCAAAGGCCAGAGGCCTGCGGGGGAGAGGTCCCCACCGTGACCCTGGTCGCCCCGTCCCCCTCCACCCCTTCTCTTCTGCTTCACTCCTGCTCTCGTGTCGCTGATGCCGGTCTGTGGACCCGCCTCCAGTGGCAGGGGTGTAGATGGCATGACCCCAGGCCCTCTGTAGTTCTGCAGCTCGGCTGGCATCCTAGCTTTGAGTGCTTTCCTTCTTTTCCTTTAATCCAGTTTTCACTAATGCTTCCTTCTGGGTGTGGCCATGTTCTAGCAACGCAGGACGCTGTCTGGTTATGGCTGTTTCTGTGCCCCTAGCTGTCACTGACACTCAGGGCCTGGACCCACTTTTTTTTTTTTAAATTTTTTAAAAACGTTTCATTTATTCTTGAGAAAGAGAGAGAGACAATGTGAGCAGGGGAGAGGCAAAGAGAGAGAGGGAGACACAGACTCTGAAGGCAGGCTCCAGGCTCTGAGCGGTCAGCACGGAGCCCGACGTGGGGCTCGAACCCAAGAACGTGAGATCATGACCTGAGCCGAAGTCAGACGCTTAACCGACTGAGACGCCCAGGCGCCCTGTATCTTCTTGGTTTTTACACTAGTCACGTATTTGACTTTCCTGCGTTTTCCAGGTATGTCATCACATCATCTGCCAATTCACTCTTTTTCATCTTTATTTTTGAGATATGCTCCTCCACTTTCTTTCTGCTTAATTGCCTCAGCTCATAAGAATGAGTCGGGCGGCTGACAGCAGCTCCTTTTTCTGGCCTGACCTTAGCAGGAACAGCTCTGTCTCCAGTGTTTTCCTGGCTAAGTATCTCGATCCCAGAAGTGGCCTCCACAGGCTAACGAGAGCCCGTAGGGGATTCATGTTTGTTCTCCTAGAGAAGTTCCGTTTCTCTTAGAGAGGGCTTTAGGTTTGTGGTTACTTTTGTTTGTGTTTTCATTCTCCTTAAAAGGAAACAAAATATGTTATTTTTCCCCCAGATTTGGAGTCACCATACGGGACCAAGAGTTTACCTACAGAAAAGGGCATTTATGAAATAAACTTATCCCGATGGGCCGCGAACGGAAAGAGCAAGTCGCGGGGCCTCGGCTGGGTGTTTGGAGGGGAGCCGCGGCGACGGCAGGGCCCTCGGGAGGGCTGTCCGGATCGAGAGAGAGGCAGCTGTGAGCAGAGGCCGGCCCGTAGGGACGGCGGCTCGGGCCGGCCGCGCCGGAGGCCCCACGCCCGGGAGAGCGCCTACGAGTGCAAGGACTGCGGGAAGGCCTTCAGCCGCTGCTACCAGCTCACGCAGCACCAGAAGATCCACACGGGCGAGAAGCCCTACGCGTGCAAGGAGTGCAAGAAGGCCTTCCGCTGGGGTAACCAGCTCACGCAGCACCAGAAGATCCACACGGGCGAGAAGCCGTACGCATGCGCGGACTGCGGCAAGGCCTTCCGCTGGGGCTCGAGCCTCGTCATCCACCGCAGGATCCACACGGGCGAGAAGCCCTACGCGTGCAAGGACTGCGGCAAGGCCTTCCGGCGGGGCGACGAGCTCACGCAGCACCAGAGGTTCCACACGGGCGAGAAGGACTACGCGTGCCAGGACTGCGGGAAGACCTTCAGCCGCGTGTACAAGCTGATCCAGCACAAGCGCATCCACAGCGGCGAGAAGCCCTACGCGTGCCAGGACTGCGGCAAGGCCTTCATCTGCGGCTCGAGCCTGGTGCAGCACAAGCGCGTCCACACGGGCGAGAAGCCCTACGCGTGCCGGGCGTGCGGCAAGGCCTTCACGCGCGTCAACTACCTCACGCAGCACCAGAAGATCCACACGGGCGAGAAGCCGCACGCGTGCAAGGCGTGCGGCAAGGCCTTCCGCTGGGGCTCGAGCCTCGTGAAGCACGAGCGCATCCACACGGGCGAGAAGCCCTACAGGTGCGCCGAGTGCGGCAAGGCCTTCAACTG
>NC_043715.1:55520722-55522663 GCF_006229205.1 Suricata suricatta
TGAGAGGAGCACCATTAATTAATGCGTTGAGGCTCATTAAAATTCAGATGTTCAACAGACATTTCCCGACTGCCTACAACATACATGGAGCCTACTGTTCAAAAGGGTCAGGACTCAGGGGCGTCTGGGTGGCTCAGTCGGTCAAGCGTCCGGCTTCGCCTCAGGTCATGATCTCATGGTTCATGGGTTTGAGCCGTGTGTTGGGCTCTGTGCTGACAGCTAGCTCAGAGCCTGGAGCTTGCTTTGGATTCCGTGTCTCCCTTTCTCTAATTGTCCCCTGCTTGCGCGCCCTCTCTCTCTAAAATAAAAAAATTAAAAGAAAAAGGCCTTCAGTTGAAATTTTGGTTTTGGATATGCACCAGAAGCAAATGAGTAGTGATGGGACAGAGCTACAGAGATGCCTTAAACCCTATTCTCCCCAAAACCGAGCCTGAAGCAAGGATTATGCACTGACACTTTGATGGGTATCAAGAAAGAACTTGTCAGAACCACTGTGAGACCAGACTCCTGAAAACAGTCCAAAGCAGAGTTTGAGGATTTTGGCGGTTGAAAATGTGGGGGTGCCCAGTGGCCTCACTGATCCCTGCCCCCACTTCCCTTCATGCAGGATGGCACCCACCCACACCTGTGTTCTGCAGATGCCGCACCCCGACCCGGAGGTAAACCACACATTAAGCCCTACGTTGACCCCAGAATCTGGATCCCTTGTTGGTCCTTGTGGGACACTCCTGTGCTCTAACCTCACTGCCACCCCCCAGGGCCAAGGCCAGACCCCTGGGCACTCAAGTCTTCCAGCCATTGAAGGCTTCAGTCTCTCAGGACCCGTCCGAGCACTAGCCATGCCTCTCCTAGCGTCTCAAACTCCCTCCTGTAGGCTCTGGTCCTTCCCACAAGACCACCCCTCTTCCCCCGGACCCCTGGGTCTGACTGGTACTGGACTCTCCCGGGACTGGACTGCGGGTCCCAGCACCTCCACCAGGGCAAGTCCACTCACCACGACTCTCCCGGGACTGGACTGCAGGTCCCAGCACCCCCCTCCACGGCAAGTCCCCTCACATCGCCCTTGAGCACCCCCTCCTTGCCCCTGCTGCGGCGCCCCCAGGATCCCGTGTCCTGGCCCCACATTCCTTCCTGCCCAGGTCACGTGTGGCGACCCAACAAAGTGCCAGGCTCACACGTGATTCTATCAGTAGCTATTCTAGTCTGGTGGAATCGCTCGGTAGTGTTACTTCTTGTTTCCCTGGTGAGGATGTTGAACCTGGCTCACTGGCCATTTGGTGGTCTCCTGCAAGGGCTTAGTTAGGGCCCCCACCCCCGTTAGAGCCGATCTGTTATTGACGTGGGGGAAGCGGTTTTCTGTGAGTCCGTGCTCAGGTGCACGGACGGGAAGTGCCTTCTCCCAGGCCGCTGCTTGCTGTTTTCACCCGTGTGCCACTTGACTAACACAACTCTCAACGAAATCCAACACGTAAACTTTTTATTTCACACGGAGCGTGTACCGGGAAACACCATCGGCCCCAAGGCCATGGCAGTAATCTCTAGCTTACTGTACTGTCCTCTAGAGGTCTGAGTCTTCCCCAGGCGGCTGTACCCACAGGGGAGGCGGGCTTCCTGTAAGAATTCACCAAGGGCCACGCTCGCGGTCATGATGGCAAGAACAACAACATCTAATACTGACTGAGCTCACACGACACGGCACATACACTGTTGGAGAGTTTGCACGGACTGCACGCAGCCAGCACAACAGCAGCGTTGGGGGTGACGGTCCCCATTTCACACGAATGCACGGGGGTACAGGTGAGTTCCCCAGGGCCCCACAGGGCGTGACTGGTGGGGCGGGGACGGGCACGGGGAGGCTCTGCCGCGTATGTCACATTAGCGGAGCCGCTCCCTAGGACACATCTGAAACGAGACAGAGGTCGCCGGGCAGCAGGAGGCGTC
>NC_043715.1:55522763-55534764 GCF_006229205.1 Suricata suricatta
AGGAAAGAAGGGAGTAGTGGAGGGGATGATCAAGACAGGCATGACCTACAGAGAGCAAACTGCAAACTAGCTGAGGTCCCTCAGTTCTTAAAGTGCGCTGGAGCAGCTACACGAGTCAGACAAAACGGGCTTCCAGTCTAAAACCTAGAAGGACCTCGGATATTAATCCAATTCATATACAAATTATATATACACGAAACCTGAAAATACATGAACATTGACAGGTAGTTCTGCACTAGTAGTTGAAGATTTCAGTACTCCCCCTTTTTTTTTTTTTTTTATAAAGTGTGGTGTGCAGGAGGGGCAGAGAGAGGAAGGGAGAGAGAGAGAGAGAGAGAGAGAGGGAATCCCAAGCGGACTCAGGACTGTCAGCATGGAGCCCCACTGGGTCTTAAGCTCACAGACCGTGAGATCATGACCGGAGATGAAACCGACTTAACCGACTGAGCCACCCGGGTGCCCCTAGTACTCCTCTTCCAATGACGGATACAACATCTAGATGGAGAGTGATTTGCACAAATGAAAGACACTCTCCCCACGCAGACCTAGCAGACAAACACCACCACCAACAGAACACACACACACGTTCCCGGGGATCATCCACATGTGAGGTGACAAAGCGAGTCTCGACAAACTGAAAAGCACTGGAATCCGTGGACCTCCTCCAACCCGATGGATCAACTAGAAATCCACAGGAGGAAAGGAAAATAGTATGTGGAAATTAAACCACACTCTACAACAGACGGGTCAAAGAAAGCTCAAAAGGAAAGTAGAAACCAGGAGTGAAAATCAAAAAAGATGTGTGCTGTGAAAGCAGTGCCCAGAAGGACACCTAACAGCAGTAAATGCCTACCTTTAAAAAGATAGGAAGCTGGGGGCGCCCGGGTGGCTAAGTCGGTCAAGCGTGCAACACTTGATTCTGGCTCAGGGCATAATCTCATGGTTCATGAGTTCAAGCCCCACATCGGGCTTTGTGCTAACAGCGCGGAGTCGGCCTGGGATTCTATCTCTCTCTCTCAAAATAAACATTTAAAATTAATTAAAAAAAAAAAAAAAGATAAGAAACTAGAGGTGCCTGGATGGCTCGCTCAGTCGGTTAAGTGTCCAACTCTTGATTTCCACTCAGGCCATGATCTCACAGCTCATGGGTTCAAGCTTCACATCAGGCTCTGCACTGAACGTGCAGACCTGCTTGGAATTCTCTCGCTCCCTCTCTCTGCCCCTTCCCCTTCCCCTTTCTCTCGAAACATTATTTTCAGATACGAGGTGTAGCACACAGTGCTAACGTGCTCATGCACTGGAGGTTAATCACACCCACCTGCTCAAGCCGGGGCTCCCTTCACTACTGCTTACCCAGCCATGATCTTAAAATGTGTCTTTACCTACCTGTCACGGGCACTACCTGCAGTTGCTTTGCACCATGCTAGTACCAGAATCCACATAACTCATCCTGCAGGCTTTTTTTTTTTTTTTTTTTTAGTGTTTTATTTATTTTTGGGACAGAGAGAGACAGAGCATGAGAGGGGGAGGGGCAGAGAGAGGGAGACACAGAATCCGAAGCAGCTCGAGGCCCTCAGCTGCCAGCACAGAGCCCAACTCGGGGCTCAAACCCGCCAACTGTGAGATCATGACTGAGCCGAAGTCAGACACTTAACCGACTGAACTCCTCAGGCACCCCTAAGAGCCTGCCACTCTTGATCTTGGGGGTGAAGGTTGAAGTCTCACCTCTGGTGGAGCTTACCTAAAATATGTATACATTTTTAATTTTTAGAGAGAGAGAGAACAGGGGAGAGGGGCAGAGAGACCATCTTAAGCAGGCTCCACTTTCAGCATGGAGCCCAACTTGGGGCTTGATCCCATGACCTAAGCATTGCATCAAGACCTAAGCCTGAATCAAGACTCAGACACTCAAACAACTGAGCCAGCCAGGCGCCCCTCAAAGAAATAGTATTCAGTCTTTAAAAGACAGGAAATTTTTATACATGCTACACCGTAGATGAATCTCGAAGGCATTATGGTAACTGAAATATGCCAATCACAAAAAGACAGAAGTATGATTCTACTTCTATGAAGTGCTGAGTCATAAAATTCATGGAGACAGTAGCCTGGGGTGGCCATGGGCCAGAGGGAGGGGAGGGAGCAGTTGTTTACCTGGGACACGGTTTCATCTTGTGAGAAGAAAAGAGTTCTGGAGATGCGTTAAACAACGTTCGACTAAAATATGGTTTGGGCAGCTGGGTGGCTCAGTCAGCGGTGTCTGTGCGGCTCAGGTCATGATCTCATGGTTCGCGGAGTTTGAGCCTCACGTCGGGCTCTGTGCTGACAGCTCAGAGCCTGGAGCTGCTTCTGACTCTGTCTCCCTCTCTGTCTGACACTCCCCTGCTTGTTCTGTCTCCTTGCTTTCAAAAGTAAATAAAACATTAAAAAAATTTTTTTTTCAAAAATTTTTTATCTGCGCGAAGTTACCATCGAATGGGGCATTCTGTTCGATGGCACTTTTACTGTCTGGGGTCTTCAGCCTTTTACGAATGCACCTGTCCCCCACTCGTGCTCTGTCCTGCTGCCCAATTCAAAAGCTTTGGTGGGACTCCTTAAGGAGTCTTGAGGCCGCGTCCAGAAAAGCGTTCTCTCTTCTTTCGGAAGGAGGCTCGGCGGCTCCAGCCGCGCGGCGGGTGCTCTGAGCGCGCTCCGGGTCCGCGGGACCGGCCGCCGCGCCCGAAGACGCGCAGAGCTGGGAGGTCTGGGGTCGGCGCCGGGGCTCCCTTCCCAAGCCCCCGAAATCCGCTCGTGCCCTCTCTCCCGGGATCCCTCCTCCGCGGGTCGGGGACGTCCCTCCGCGCGCCGCTGCCTAGTCCCTCCCGGAAGCCTGAGCTCGTGCAGGTCCTCGCTGGTGGCGACACTCTGCCCGGGGCTGCACTCTCCTGGTTTCCCGAGGTCCCCGTCACCTGATGCGCAGTGCGCAGGCCTCCTCCCGGATCCCACAGCACCCAGGGCGGCGCCTTCGTGCCTGGGTGGATGTCTAACTTGTTAAAGGGGGGTAAAAAAGAGGCATTTCTTTAGTGCCGTGATGCCCAGGTCACTCCCTTTTGTTTTTCTCTGTCCACGTCTTTGCTCGTTTTTGTACTGAATTGTCTCTTTCCGTAGTAATTTGCAAGAGCTCTTTAGATGCTGTTGCCCGTATCCTTCCCCACGCAGTGGGCTGCCTTTCCCCTCGCTCAATGGTGGTTGTTTTAGTCTAATTTATGATCTTCACCGTTAAGACTTTTTTGGCCTTTTTAGTAAATCTTAGCTTACTCCTAGATCGCAAAAATGTCCTTGTATGTTGTCTTCTAAAAACATACTGCTGTGCCTTCTGATTTTAAGTTGGTAAATAATTTGTATCTGATTTTTGTGTGTGAGGAAAGGGAGAGTCAAGATCCATTTGTAATGCCATACATAAAGTGTGGCAATGGGCAATTTTGTGTGTTGATCTGATTAAAAAAATTTTTTTAATGTTTATTTTAGAGAGAAAGAGAGAGCAGGAGAGGGGCAAAGAGAAAGACACACACACAGAATCCGAAGCAGGCTCCAGGCTCCGATCTGTGGGCATAGACACGGGGCGGGAACCCACTCGCACAGAGATCGTGACCCAAGCTAAATTTGGACTCTCAACGACTGAGCCACCAGGCGTCCTTGATCTGATTTTTTTAATGTTTATTGTTTAGAGAGAGAGAGAGAGTGGGGGAGGTGCAGAAAGAAACGAGTGGACAGAGGGTCCCAAGCGGGCTCTATGATGACAGCAGGGAGCCAGATGCGGAGGAAGGCAGGCTCAAACTCAGGAACCATGAGATCATGACCTGAGCTGAAGTCCGACAGTTAAGCAAGTGAGGTGACCCAGGTGACCCTGCCCAGGAATTACTGTGAATGTAGTGGAAGAATTCAGAGGCATACGAACAACTGAGGAGAAAGAAATGAGTCGGAAGAGCACGTGAGAGCACTTGCACAGACGATTTCTTTACATTTTCTGTCCCGGAATCTTCTGTACTCTGGCAGATTCTACAGAGAATCTTTTATCTCCACCACTTTTTATTTTTTAGGAGGATGGAGACCTTCCACTTCTGCCTGTCTTCCTCATCCTGTTTTTCAGAATGATATTGCCTTAATCCGGATTCCCCAAATCAGAGCCTAGTACAAAGACGTGAGTTCAAGATGCTTATTTGGAAAATGACCCCCCAAAACAAGAGGGACGTAGTAAGGAGAGTAAAAAGGGCAGCCAACATAAGGATAAGTTATTGAAATCCACAGTGTAAGCGATGAGGGGGGCTTAATCCCTACTGAAGAGCCTCATATAATTCCCTGCAGGAAAGACAGGACGCTGGGGCATTTATGTAACCAAGTTAGCCCCCTCCCCCACTGGGTAGGGGTTTTCCTCAAAGGCACTGACATCCTGCAATTCTGAGCTGTTATTTCCTTTCTTCTTTTTTCCTTTTTTTAAGTTTATTTATTTTGAGAGAGAGAGAGAGAGAGCACAAGCAGGGGAGGGGCAGAGAGAGGGAGAGGAGAATCCCAAGCAGACTCAGCACCATCAGCACAGAGCCCAGTGCAGGGCTCAGACTCACGAACTGTGAGATCATGACCTGAGCTGAAATCAAATCAAGAGTAGGCTGGTGGAGCCACCGAGGTCCCCCGTGGGCCATTATTTTCTATGGGGTAAACAGCATCAGAAAAGACCCTTGGGACGAATACAGAAGGATGAGCGTCCATGGCTGAGATAAGGCCTTGGCAGAATAAGGGGAGTCTGTGTTTGCACGAGACCACTGAAGCCCAGACTGACGTGAGAGGTGCACCAAGGGGATATGAGGTTGACTTCCGCTAAGGCACAACCCTTGCACTTTCTCAGGTACACTCACTTCCACATGAAGTCCACTCAGTCGCTAAGTCTTCAAGGATCCCGCCACCATCTACACAATTCTGACTCCAATATGGCTGGTGAAACCAGCCACAGTCCCCACTGCACCTTGGACCCAAGACCACTTCTACGACTCATCCTTCTTTTCCGCCCAACCTTCCGGATTCCTGCGGTGGGTCAGCACCATATCTTGTCTAAGTCATTTGTCCAGTGGGGTGATCTGGGCCCTTGATCTGAGAGGTCTGAATCATGCACTGCTAGGAAGAAAGGAGTTAGCTCCTGGTCTATAATCCACTCTTCCTATCCTGACTTACAAACATGCTAATCAGACCTCCTCCCTGAGGGGTTAGAGGAAACTAAACTAGACTCCTTATCTATGAAATGTTTTTAATAGGATATACCTGGTCTTCCTTGCTGGCTTATAGTAAACAAACCTGGGATTTATGGGTTTATAGGGCAGGGGCCATTGGAAAACGTGTCTGCTATTTAATCATCAGAGAATGCAAGGGGTAGGCAGGGGAAGTCATTGATCAAAGTAATGCCTTTGTGTACGTGAGGCCCCAACATACATCACTTAATTGAGAACCTCGAATCCTAAATCAGGGCCGAGGGTCATTCTGGTGTGATAAGGAAGGGCCTGAGCGGCTGAGTTGGCTGCTTCGGAATCTCCCTGCACTTTGCCCGAGTTTGCCATTGTCTGTATCCTTGGAATTACTGATAGTTTGATGCTGGGTATCAAAAATCTGCTTCACAGGAGTCTCTCACCATTCCTTGAGTTAGCTCAGTGACTTTGCTTTTATTGGGTTGCAGGTTCCTCCTCACCCATGACTGGAGGGCACAGCGCATCCTCTGGGTCCCAGACCGTGGGCTCCTCACTCATTATGGAGCAGTGACCCCATAGTCCTCATGGCGGGCTAGCCATGCCCGTGAACTAACTCATTTCTCTGCCCGCTGGTTAATCAGCAGGGAAAGCCCAACATAACCAGGGGCTCTTCCTGGTTCCTGATGGGAGTGGCGCCCTTCTGAAAATGAAGACACTTCATCCAACAGGTTCTAAGGTTGGGGGGACAGGAAGTCAGTCCCTGGAAATGGGAGCAATAGAAGCAACTCTCTTTTCGCCCCCTGAGGACTAGACTTGTGCACTCTCACAACTAGGGACACGGCACCTTGTACTGTTAGTTCAGCGCACATATTGCATGTTGCCGGACAGCACCCCACCCCCAGAGGCTGTTATCCCTGAGCTGGCGCCTGAGTTGAGCCATTTACGGGCCATTCCGTCATCCCACTCTGGCGGCTCATTCTGTATAATGCAATGTATGACATGAACGGTGGCTTCCCTAGTCATACATGTACTCATGAGTCATTTCAGCACAAAATTAGCCCCCCAGTCTGAGGTGGTTCCTGTCATCGGCGCTCATTGCTGTCACATATCCATGAGATAGAGCATCCTCTCTTCCTGGATGTTGACAGACATAGACATTAACACGAGACATGACATTCTACGTGTGTTGTGTGCTTCTTCACAGGTCATTGACCGGCCTTGTCCACAGACCACTTAGACTTCCATCTTTCAACCTTCTTTCCTTCCCTGGCCAATAGGCTGAGCCATTTCCCACTTCCCACAAGTGCACATCTAACCCGGTTTGAGGCCACGTCTCTGTCCATACAAAGTGGGAAGCCCTGGGTACTGCCCACAGCTCTGGCCGCTGGGATAATTCCCTAGCGCCATGACTGCACGGCCACCTCTGAGAAGTGCTAAGGTGTCAGTGGGCATCCTTGGGGACACATGGCCCACCTGTCAGTCAGGCTGGGGTTTCCTCCTCTCTCAGCTGCTCACCCCGTGAGACCAGTGTGCAGTCAAGAAGAGGCACCAATGTAACTGGGTTTGAAACACTGGGACCTGATGCCAACTCTTCACGTGTAACTTTCCTGTGCCTTCTGGACCTTCTCAGCTCAATTCGGCAATGTGCCTCTTCCACAGTACAAGTAATGGCTGCCACACCCATCCAATTTGGGACCCGATCCTCAGAGGGCCTACCTGCACCCAGATCGTGATAGGCATTTCTGCCTGTGTGGCCCCTTGACGTCCCATGCTCAGAGGCGTTCAGAACTGACTAGGGTTCAGCCACGATTCATCACAGGAGTGAGGAGTTCTGCCACAGAAGGGATGGCCTTGCCCAGAACCCTAGAATCCCTCCGTGAACATTCCGGAACCAGCGCTTGCCACACACTCCCTGGAGTGTCCTCAGCTACCACAGATACCACTACACATGTTAGTGTACACATGACTGGACCCCCTGGAAAAGGAGCAGCAAGGACCTTGTGCCACTAGCCTGGACAGACTGCAGGACCTAGTCTTGCTCCGGACCCACCCAAAACCAGCAGCCTTTAATTTAAGTGACCCTAGAAATGAGTTGGGCAAGACTTTCCTAATGGAGTCATCTTGAGTGGTCTTTTGGGTACCAGTTATTTGGAGAAGATTAGGCCTTAGCATATGCATCAGGATATATTCTTCTCTTGGGGCGCCTGGGTGGCTCAGCTAGTTGAGCATCAGACTCTTGATTTCGGCTCAAATCGTAATCCCACAATTCATGAGTTTGAGCCCCATGCCAGGCTCTTTGCTGACAGCTCAGAGCTTGGATCCTACTTCGGATTCTGTGTCTCCCTCTCTCTCTGCCCATCTCCTGCTTGTACTCTGTCTCTCTCTCTCTCACTCTCTCTCTCTCTCTCAAAAGTAAAATAAACATTAAAAATATGAATTTTGGTATGTTTGTTTTTAGTAGGCTCCCATGGAGCCCAACGTGGGCCTTGAAGTCAAGACCCTGAGATCAAGACCTGAGCTGAGATCAAGAGTCAGATGCTTAACCAACTGAGCCACCTAGGTGCTCTAAATTTCTGCATCTTTATTAACTTATCAGTAGAGTTTCCCCGCCAGGGGAAAAAAAAGAAAAGAAAAACCACCATGAAGACAATGAGTCTTCCAGATATTTGACTTAAAGAGCTGAATCAATTACTGAAAAGCTCATGGATGAGCTACCTGACAACTTGAAATTAGCTTAGAACATTCTAGTACTTTAGCTGCATTCCTCCTTAAAACATGATGCAATCTCCTTAAACTATAAACTCATGTGGGTTTGTGTGTTCTGTATCTCTGGTATCCACAACAGTGACTGGGAGAATCAGCCAATTAATATTTGTTGAATTAATGAGTGGATTCAGTGGGGAACAAAAAACGCCCTGATTTCAAAAATACTACATTCCAATAAATGAGCCTGGGTGGCTCAGTCCGTCAAGCATCGAGTTCAGCTCAGGTCATGATCTCACGGTCTGTGAGTTTAAGCCCCACATTGAGCTCTGTACTGATGGCCCAAAGCCTGGAGGCTGCTTCAGATTCTGTGTCTCCCTCTCTCTCTGCACCTCCCCCACTCACACTTTGTCTCTCTCTTCCTCAAAAATAAATATTGGGGCGCCTGGGTGGCTCAGTCGGTTAAGCATCCGGCTTCGGCTCAGGTCAGATCTCACGGTTCGTGGGTTTGAGCCCCGCGTCGGGCTCTGTGCTGACAGCTAGCTCAGAGCCTGGAGCCTGTTTCAGATTCTGTATCTCCCTCTCTCTCTGACCCTCCCCTGCTCCAGCTGTCTCTCTCTGTCTCTCAAAAAAAAAACATAAAAATAAAAAAGCATAAAAAATAAATATTAAAAGATTTTTTAAAATTTAATGCCAAGAAGTCATAAATATGCTAAGGAAAAATAAGGCACGCAAACAGAAGAACACTGGTGGATGCTTTTTGAGACAGGCTGCTTAGGGGCCCCACTTCCTTGTTCTGGTTTGGGGACGCAGAGGGTGTTGTGCTTATTTTTATTTCGAGGAGGTGATATCTTGGCAGAGATTTGGATGAAGTGAGAGAAACCGTCTGACTCTCTAGTGGAAGAACACTACAGTGCTCAGTCTATGGAAAAAGGTCGCGGGCCTCACTAAGGAAGTAAGTGGCTGATACAATCTAAGGCAGTTTCTCAGCCGACTTACTACTGAACTTTGGGGCCTGATGCCTCTTCGTTGTGGGGCCATACTGCGTAAAGTGTGATGTTTAGCATCAATCCCAAGCCTCAAACCCACTAGGTGGCAGTAGAATCTTCCTCTCCCTGGTTGTGACAACCAAAAATGCCTCCAGATATTGCCAAAGGTCTACTGGAGGGTGAAATTTACCCCAGTCAACAGCCCCTCCGCCGGGCAGCAGACAGTGAGGTCTAATAGCGTGTGTTTCAAATTCACCGCCTCTGTTTGAGGATGAAGCATGAAGGGTGGTCAGATTTCACCCTGAAAGAGCAGGGAACGCTTATCCCAGCCTCCGGTGGGATGTAGATGGTGATGGACACTCTCTACTCACTTTGGAGGGAAAACCAAATCTTCAGGAATTTCGGAGCAAAAGTGTCAAAGATTAGTCCGAGGAGATGGCTGAACATGCCAGGGGGATAGCTGAAGTCATTCCACTGACTGCAGCAGGCTTGGGGAAACGGTTTACAGGTAGAGGTGAACAGGGGATTACCTCAGAGTAAAAAAGATTTGAGAGCTATAATAAGATTAGAGAGATTGACTAAGGCACTAATAAGAAATTGGTCCCACTGATTTGGGGGAGTAGTGGTCAGCCTCCTTTCCTGGGACTGGTCCTCTGGGTGGGCAATGAGTGTTGGCTAGTGGGTGAGGCTCCAAGGTGAACTCCTGGGGACACCAACTTCATCCTTCTAAAGATGGTGACGGAGCTAACAACTTCCAACCCCACCTGTGCTCAGGAACCACTTGAGGACTGCATGCAAATCTTTATGCTTAGGCCCCACCTGCAGAGATTTGAGTTGATAGACCTGACCCTGGGGTGGAGCCCGGGGCATTTAAAAAATTCCAGCCTAGGATGACAATATAGAGCCAAGGTTGAAAAACACTACTAACTGGAATTCACTAATGCCTTCCTATCTCTCCCTGAAGGTGCAGGCTTATCCTTGAGGCATGCTTTTTCAGACTCAGGTGGACTTTCTGAAACCATTTTAATTTAAAAAAATTTTTTATGTTTTTTTAATTTATTTTTAAGAGAGAGAGAGAGTGCGAGGAGGGGAGGGTCAGAGAGAGGGAGACACAGAATCCGAAGCAGGCTCCAGGCTCTGAGCTAGCTGTCAGCACAGAGCCTGAAGCGGGGCTCAAGCCTAAGAACTGTGAGATCATGACCTGAGCTGAAGCCGGACACTCAACCTAGGTGCCCCATGAAACCATTTAATTTTAAAAAGCTTAGACTCTCTGCTCCTCCCAGGTAACAGGCAGCCAAACCTTCCTGTGTGGTGCCAGTGGCGTCCATGAGAAGTGTGACTGTCACACCACAGTGAAGGTCAGAGTAAATGGATTTGACTGTATTGGGGTCTGGTCAACAGATCTGCTTTTAATGCTGGTAGGGTGGATATTGTCACCACCGCTGACCCCGTCATTGGCCTCAAGCACGTGGTGTTGCAATGGTTCCACGAATGGCAAGCTCAGTGGCACGGTCAAACCTTGTCATCAACAGGAAGCCCATGTCCGTCTTCCAGGATCCAGAGCATCACATGGGGTGAGCCGTGTGCTGACTAAACTGTGGAGTCCGCCTGTGTCCTCACTGACCGGGAGAAGGCTGGGCTCACTTGAAGAGTGGCACTGGGAGGGTCATTAGCCTGCCCCCTCTGCTGACGTGCCTCATGTCTTGTGATGGGCATGAACCATGGGAACGAGGTCAGCTCCCTGAAGGGTGCCAGCAATGCCTCCCTTATCCCCAACTACTTGGCCCCTCCAGGCCAACATCACCCATGACACCCTGGCATCATGGTAGGACTCACGACCACAGTCAGAAGACCATGGGCAGCCTGTCTGCGAAGCTGGGACACAATGAGTGAGGGGCTGCCCAGAATATCATCCCTGCTTCTACCAGCACTGTCTAGGCTGTTGGCAGGGTCATCCCTGAACTTCACCTCATGACCTTCTGTGTCCCCACAGCCCACATGGGTCCTTCTGAAGCTCTTCAATATGGCGCCATGGAGAAGGTGGTGAAGTCAGCATCAGAGGGCCCCCCTACGGGGCATCCTGAGCAGCAAGGATGCAAGAAGTCTCCTGCATCTTTAATAGGGACGCCTGGTCTTCAATCTCTGTTGCAGCTCCATGTTAAGCTCATTTCCTGGTATGACAGTGAATTTGACGGCAGTATGGCCTCCAAGGCTAAAAGCCCTGGGCCTCCTGGGCCTCCTGGCCCAGCAAGGGCTCAGAAGGAAGAGAGAGGCCCTCGGAAGCTGGGAAGTGCTGGCCCCAATTCAGTCACTCAACACAGAATCTCCCATCCTTGATCCCGTCCCTCCCAGACCCCCTGGAGCAGGGGAGGGGCTTAGAGGGTGTTACCTTGTCCTGTGCCCTTAATACGGTACACTGTACCCAAAGTAAATAAATATAAAATATACGTTAAGATATAAACTAAATTAACTATAAAATTAAATGAATAAAGTATAAAATCAAAACAAAATAAAATTTTAGGGACATTTGGGGGGCTCAGTCAGTTAAGCACCTGACGTTGGCTCAGATCATGATCTCATGGTTCATTGGTTCAGCCCCTTGTCAGGCTCTGCGCTGACAGCTCAGAGACTGGAGCCTCCTTCTGATGTCTCCCTCTCTCTCCTCCCCTCCCCTGCTTGTGCTCTCTCTCTCTCTCTCAAAAATAAATAAAATATGTAAAAGATAAGGGTCACCTGGGTGGCTCAGTCGGTTAAGTGTCCAACTCTTGATTTCAGCTCAGGTCATGATCTCACAGTTCGTGAGTTTGAGCCCCGCATTGGGGTCCATACTGACAGCACTGAGCTTGTTTGGGATTCTCTCTCTCTCTTCCTCTCTCTGCCCCTCCCTCATACTCTGTTTCTCAAAATAAATAAATAAACTTAAATAAATATATATACACACAACTATATAAAATAAATTTAAATTTAAAATAAAGTAAAAACAAAATAAAATATTAAATACAATAAATAAAATATGAAATAAAATAAAACAAAAAAGTGTAGTGAAACCTCTAAAAAGAGGAGTGAGGGGCGCCTGGGTGGCTCAGTCGGTTAAGCCTC
>NC_043715.1:55534864-55554554 GCF_006229205.1 Suricata suricatta
CAAAAACAGGGGCGCCTGGGTGGCTCAGTCGATTGAGTGTCCAACTTCAGCTCAGGTCATGATCTCATGGTCTGTGAGTTCAAGCCCCACGTCGGGCTCTGTGCTGACAGCTCAGAGCCTAGAACCTGTGTCTCCCTTGCTCTCTGCCCCTCCCCCACTCATGCTCTGTCTCTCTATTTCTCTCTCTCTAAAAAATAAATAAAAATATATTTTTTTAAAGTTTTCTATAGCATTTAGGTCCTCCTGAGGCCAGCCTACAGCAGCTGGTCCTTTCTGAAGGAAGAAAAACTGTCCCCAAGGACAGAAACGAGCAAGCTACCGGTTTAGCCCCTTTGACCAGAATGATGGTAACAACTTGAGGGAAATTTTGTACCTCTGATAACTACACTTTGTGTGACTTTCTTAGTGCCTTTTTAAAAAAATTTAGGTGAAATGCACATAACACAAAATTAACCATTTTATTTTAAAAGTTTGTTTATTTTGAGAGAGAGAGAGAGAGAGAGAGAGAACAAGCGGGGGAGGAGCAGAGAGAGAGGGAAAGAGAATCCCAGATAGACTTGCACGCTGAGCCAGATATAGGTCTCAGTCCCACGGTGGTGAGACCATGACATGAGCCAAAATCAGGAGTCCGGCACTGAACCAACTGAGCCATGCAGACGCCCCAACTACTTTATTTTTAAGATTTTATTTTATTTTTTTAAATGCTTTATCTAGTTTTGATATAGAGAGAGACAGCATGAGAAGGGGAGGGGAAGAGAGAGAAGGAGACACAGACTCTGAAGCAGCTCCAGGCTCTGAGTCATCAGCACAGAGCTGGACACGGGGCTTGAACCCACAAACGTGAGATCATGACCTGAGCCACAGTCGGAGGCTTAGCCGACTGAGCCACCCAGGCGCTCCTATTTTAAGATTTTAAAAAAGTAATCTCTACTCCCAACACGGGGCTCAAATCACAACCTGGATATCAAGAGTTGCATGCTCCACCAACTGGACCAGCCAGGTGCCCCCCCTCCACATTAACCATTTTAAACTCAACAATTCAACAGCATTTAGTACTCGCACAATGTTGTACAACCACCACCTGTATCTAATTATTTTTTTTAATGTTTTATTTATTTTGAGAGAGAGAGAGCATGAGCAGGGCAGGGTCAGAGAGAGAGGGAGACAGAATCCGAAGACAGGCTCCAGGCTCTGAGCTGTCAGCACAGAGCCCAGCTCGGGGCTTGAACCCACAAACCATGAGATCATGACCTGAGCTGAAGCTGGATGCTGAACCGACTGAGCCACCCAGATGCCCCAACCGCTCCCTGTATCTAACTTCAAAACGCTTTCATTACCCCCCAGATAATCCCTGTGCTCATTAAGCAACTACTCTCCTTTCTCTCTGCCCCCAACCCAAACATCAACAGACGAATAAGTCAGTTATGTACACCCGTGCACCGGAGTCCAATTCTGCCACAGATACAAGGGTCTTGAAAACAGCATGCTCCATGAAAACTAAGATGCAAAAGGTCACATAGTATACGATCCCATTTACGTGAAATATCCCTAACAGGTAAATCCATAAACATGAAGCAGAACGGTGGCTCTTTTCAAAGCGGTATCTGATTCTACCGGAAGATGAAATTATGGCTTATAAGTTGTTGGTGTCCCTGATTCACCACTCAAGATGTGTTCATTGCCTCTTGGAATCATTATTTGTTACTCCGGTTCCATCAGAGATTTGCTGATTATCGGATGATGATGATGTGATTATTTCTCATTATCCGATCATCATGTCTCATGCGGATTTTTTTTTTTTTAAACCTCTGAAATGATAGGAAGGTTGGCTGAATGCTTTCTGGTCCAGAATACAGGATCCGAAACAAAAGGCGGCAGAAATCCAGTTACAAGAAGTACTTCATAGAAGTACTATATCTCAAGTGTCTTACTTAACCTCTGTAGGTATTTTGTATGCAATGATCTCTTTACAGCAGTTTTCTTTGCTCACTTGTGGGCCCTCCGGCTCCCCCAATGGAATTTAGGGGCAATAGCATCTCACTGGCCAAAGCAGGGGCAGCAGAGGGTTTCCTGGTAAAAACACTGCCTCTGACACCTTCTGGTTACGGGACACTGGCCAAGTCACGTAAAGTTGCCTTTTTATCCGTTTCCCCATCTGTAAAATGAGATTGAGTGGAGTCAATAAATTGGGATACGCAGGTGCTTAGAATGAGGTCAGGCACAGACCGGCCACCAAAGCACACGATGTGCTCCCCAAGCAGCCAGAGGGACGTCGTGATGGACAGACACCCTCCCAGCCCCCATCACCAGGGCACCGCCACCAGGAACTCGTTAGGGATAATCCTCAAGCCCCAGCCCAGACCTGTGGATTCCGAAAGGCTGGGCGCTGATCCCAGGAACCCGTTTCAGCACGTGCTCCACGTGAGCCTCAGAGGCATGGCCATGTGCCTCAGTCTCTCCTGTGCCCTCGCATCCCGTGAAATAGACTCAGACGCTAGTTCAGCAGAATCTGCATTTTCTTCTGGTCTCCCTGGGAGGTGATGGACACGTACCATGTGGACGTTTCAAGTGAACAACTGGTTCCCACGGGACCGTGGCCAGCGTGGTGGTTGAGACCTCCGTCCCATCACATAACCTTAACTTTTTTGTGTGTGGTGCGACCTGAACCCTTAAGATCTACTCACTCGGCAACTACCAAGTCTACGATTCGGCACTAGCTCTGGTCACCAGGCGGCACATTACCAGAACTCGTCAGTCTTGGAACTGCAAGTCCGCCCCTGGACCACTAGGCCTGAGGGGACGCTGCCACTACTGGTGTGTGAACTGCACGTCTGCGAGACGGCACAGGACCGGGGGCTCGAGGACATGCGGATCAGATTAGGACGGAGGGGGAAAGAAATTACAAGGTGGAGGGGTGGGGCCCGGGCGTGGCTGTCGGGGGAGGGAGGTATTTAAGTCGAGATGCCACCTTGGCCAGCTCTTGTCAGAGGAGCAGGGCGTGGGAACGCACCTAGATGCCAGGATGTCAGAGCAGGAGGTTCTTCCTAAAGGTAAGTCAGAGTGTGAAGGAGTCAGCTGAGAGCAGCTGAGGATGGTGGGGCGAGGCTGTCCGAGGGAAACCCGATCAGAGGGAAATCCAGGTCTTTGGTGCTGGTTTTTCATGTTTATTTGGGGGGGGGGAGGTGGACAAAGAGGACCAGGAACAGAGGGTCCTCAGCGGGCTCTGTGCTGACAGCAAAGAGCCTGACACAGGGCTCGAGCTCAGTGAATAAACTGGACACTGAACCAACCGAGCCACCCGAGGCGCCCCAACCATTAAAATCTTTCCGAGGAGTTACAACCTGGGGCGTCAGTCTGGCTCAGTCGGTAGAGCGTGCAACTCTTGATCTCAGGGTCGTGAATACTAGCCTCACGTTCCGTGTAGAGATGTCTTCTTTAAAAAAAATAATAATAAGGGGCGCCTGGGGGGCTCAGTCGGTTAAGCGTCCAGCTTCGGCTCAGGTCGTGATCTCACAGTTCGTGGGTTCGAGCCCCGCGTCGGGCTCTGTGCTGACAGCTAGCTCAGAGCCTGGAGCCTGCTTCAGATCCTGTGTCTCCCTCTCTCTCTGACCCTCCCCTGCTTGCACTGTCTCTCTCTGGTTCTCAAAAATAAATTAAAAAAACAAATTTTTTTAAAAATTAAAAAATAATAAAGTGGTAAGAGCTAGAAGTTTCCATTTTAAAGATCATGTGGATAGGGCACCTGGGTCATGCTCTTAGAGTTCCTGGGTTCAAGCCCCGCATCGGGCTCTGCTGTCAGCTCACAGCCTGGAGCCTCGTTCGGATTCTGTGTCTCCTTCTTTCAAAAATAAACATTTAAAAATAAAGAAGATAATACAACATTGTTGAGGGAGATGATATGCTTCCTCCAGGGTCACAGAGCACAAAAACAGGAGCCATGAACGCTGGAACCCAGTTCAATAAACTGCCTGTGTTTCTCCAGAGATGGAGCACAGCAGAGCCTCAGACCCATCACGTGGTCTCCCCACGCCTCAGTTTACCCGTCTGTACCAGCCACACGGGGAATAATCAGAGCTGAGTCAGCTGATATTCACAAAGGACTGTGATGAGAACATTTACAGATCTAGTCACGTAGTGGGGTGCCTGCGCGACTCAGTCCAGCACGTGTCCAACTCTTAGTTTTGGCTCAAGTCTTCACCTCAGGGTCATAAGGTTGAGCCCTGCGTTGGGCTCCATGCTGGACGTGCAGCCTGCTTAAAGATTCTCTCCGTCCCCCTACCTGTCAGACTTGCACTCTCTCCTCTCAAAACAAAACAAAAAAATCTAGACACTTAGCGATTTTTTAAGTGTATAATAGAGGATTATTGACTCTAATCACTGCGCTGGGTATTTGATCTATAGGACCTACTGCTACTAGTGGCCAGTTTGTAACCCAGAACATCTCCCCAGCGCCCCCACCACTACCACCGCCTCCGCGCCCACCCCCATGCCTGGTAACCACCATTCTATGCTGTTTCTACAAGTTCAGCTTTTATGGATTCCACATGTAAGCGGCACCATACAGTATTTGTCTTTTCTCTGATGTGTTTCCCGTAGAATACTGCTCTCAAGATCCGTCCATGTTGTTGCAAATGGCAGGATTTCAACATCTGGATGAATATTATTCCATTGTTATATCCCTTTCATGTTTTTTTATGCTTTTTATTTATTTTTGAGAGACAGAGACTGTGCGAGCAGGGGAGGGTCAGAGAGGGGGGGGAGACACAGAATCTGAAGCAGCCTCTAGGCTCTGAGCTAGCTGTCAGCAGAGCCCGATGCGGGGCTCGAACCCACGAACCGTTAGATCATGACCTGAGCTGAAGCCAGACGCTTAACCGACTGAGCCACCCGACTGATCCACCCAGGCGCCCCTATCCCTTCCATGTTTCTGATTGCCCCTTCCCCCCTGCCCGGTCTTCTTTATCTATTTATCTCCTTCCACTTTCTTTCACTCTGTTAAGGAAACTTTACCAATTCTTATTATTAGATAGTCAAATCTATCTTTTCTTTCATGATTTGGTGATGTTGTGTCTCATTTCAAAATCCTTCCCTACTCAGAGATCATAAAGTATTTCTTCAGAAGGTGTCCTCAAATGGTTTTAAGCTGTGACTTTCCCACTGAAGCCCCTTGGGTCTTATGTCCTGTTAGTCTGTAGGTATCTTGGGAGTTTTGGGTTGCTTTTATGAATGTTGCCTTTTTCTTTCCCAGTTTTGTTTCCCCTTGAACATGGCGGGGACAGAGACATGTTATAGGTCTTCTAACTAGAAAAGCTGCTTACCTCTCCATAGCCCTCACCTGTCAGATTCTGTTGGCTTTTCTAGTAAAGATTACCTACGAAGAATCCGTCTTATCTCTTCCCTTCTGATCTTTCTTTTTTTTTCTTTCTTTATAATGGAACTAGATTAAATATCCCTGTCATGTTCCTGCCTCCAAGAAATGTACACATTTTCCCCTTAAGTACAATGTTCGCTAGGACTTAATATATGACTTCCACAAATTGTGGCAAGATGACTTTGCTCCCTGAATCATTAAGATTTTCCTTTTTGGGTTAAAAACAAAATCAACCTTGTTGATGTGCAGTTTATAATAAAGTCTACCCATTTTTAAGTGTACACTCAAAGTAAGTTCAGACAAGTGTATATACCTATGAACCACCACCCGAATGGAAACACAGAACATCTCCATCACCCTAAAAAAGTTCACATCCTACTGTGGTCATCATACCCCAGCCCCCTCCTAACACACAACACAACACAACACAACCCCAGGGCCACCAGTCCCAGGCACCACGTGATCTGCTTTCTTGCCCTACAGATGATCTTTGCTCGCCTACTATTGCTCATAAATCAAGACACAGAGTATGTGCTCTGTTGTGTGTCTGCCTTTGCTGAGCACGTTGCTGGGGTCCATTTGCGTTGGATCAGTGGCTCATTCTTCATAGAGAAGCGCTATTCCGTTGTGTGAATACAACACAATTTGGCTATCCATTACTTGCTGATGAATAAGGTTGTTTTTTTCCCCTCAAAATTTTGGCTCTTCTGAATAAAACTGGCAGGAACATTCACAAACAAACCTTCACGTGGATATTTTTACTTCTCTTACATACCTAGGTACGTATCTAGGGACAGAATTGTTAAGTCATTGAATTCTTTGTATATTCTGGATAGGAATTTGTCTGACACATGTATTATGAATATTTTCTTCCATATGTGCTCACCTCTTTTTTTTTTAAACATTTATTTATGGTTGAGAAGGAATGAGCAGGGGAGGGGCAAAGAGAGAGGGAGACACAGAATGTAAAACAGGCTCCAGACTCTGAACTGTCAGCACAGAGCCCGGACCCATGAACCACGAGATCATGACCTGAGCCAAAGTTGGACGCTTAACTGGCTGAGCCCCCCAGGCCCCCCATCGCCCCTTTGTTTCCTTAATGCAGTCTTCTGAAGGGCAGACTTTTTAACTTTCATAAACCCCAGTTCATTGGCTTTTTTTTTCTTTTATACTCTGTGCTCTTGACACCTTTATCTGATCCAAGGACTCAAAGATTTTCTGTCTTCCCGAAGTTTTAGAGTTAGGCTTTATATTTATGTCTAAAACCTACCCATAGTTCATTCTTTGGATATGGTTCAAGTTCAAGGTTGAAGTTCGTTTTTTCCCATGTGGATACCCAATTGACCCAATACCATTTAATTTCTTCTTTGTCGCTTGTTTGATTCAGAAATGTGTTTAATCTCCAGACCCTGAGGGAAAGATGTTACAGTTATTTTTGTTACATATTTCTATCTTAGTTCCTATGTTCAGAGAACATATTTTGTATGATTTAAATCATTTACAATATTTCAGACTTGGTTTGGGGCCCAGCTCTTTCTGGATGAATGTTCCATATGCACCGGAAAGAACACTTAATGTCTGCCATTGTTGGGTGGAGAGTCCTATAAACATAAATAATCAAGTTGGGTCCTAAGATTTTATTTTTAACAGCTTTAGTGAGATATAGTTGATATATAATAAACTTCACATATTTAACACACACGGTCTGATAAGTTCTGACAAATATCCTATCCTTTGAGATAAAACATACTTGCTCTTGATGTGTTTACCTTTTCTTATTGTCCTTAACTAGTATGGAGTCAAGGCCACAATGACCTGAGAATATCAGGTGGATGACTTTGAAAGGGATCAGAGGAAACTGAGGATAAATGGATTTATGCCTGGTCTTGATTGCGGAGATTTCATGAGCATGTCAATACACATATGTCAAAATTTATGAGATTGCACACTTTAAATATGTAGTTTATTTGACATCAACTATATCTCAGTAGAATGGTTAAAAATGCACAGTGGAGTTCAGTCCAGGGTCTCATGATGTTGTGATCACGCTGTCAACTAGAACACAGTCATCTAAGGCTTAACTGAGCCTGGAGAATCCACCCACTTCCAAGAGGGCTCTTTCACAATGCTGTTGGCTAGAGGCCTCGCTCCTGACTTTCACCTGGAGACCTCAGATCCTTGCCAAGAGGGCCCTGCCGTAGGGATGTTCAATACGCTTCCCCCTGGAACAAGTGACCCGAAAGAGAGAACCTGTCCAGGACAGAAGCACAGAGGCTTTCGTAAGCTCAGAAGTGACAACCCATGGTGTTTTCTGTAGCCTGCTGGCCACACCACCCAAGCCGGGCACCATGTTGGACGGACGTACACAAAGGTGGTAACACCAGGAGGCGGGGACCATGTTGGAAGCACCGTGCGCATGGGAGAATGACATCAATACAATGTGTGTGAGCGATTCGGTGCCTTCCTTGAAGCCTCACAACACGTTAAATCCTGCATGTCGCAGACATGACCTAACTGAATCCTCAGTAGCCTGTGAGAGGGACTTTAGTCATCTCCGACGACACCTGAAACTTCTGAACCCTGAAGAAGCAAACGCATGTGTTAAAGGTCAGTGCCATGCTGGGACTCAAAGCCAGCTCCTGGAGCCTCTGCCATGGTCACCGGATGCCCTCATCCCAAATCTCCCAAATCTCCCGTCTCACAGAGCTCAGTTGGTGGAGCATGTGATTCTTGATCTCAGGGTCATGAGTCTGAGCCCCACATTGGAAGCAGAGATTACTCAAAAAAAAAAAAAAAAAGTCCTCCAAATGTTGTGTCTCATAGAAATATCAGTCCAGATTAGGGGACCCAGTGGCCCCTACGACTGTCTATTCTTCTGATAGTGTCTTGAGCTCAGGGAACCCAGAGGCACTAGATTCCACAGGGACCAGCTGACCCACCCTCTCTGCCCACCTCCTGACGAGCCCCTGCAGGACCCGCTCCCTGCAGCACTAATTTCTCAACACCTCTCCACTTACCATCTCTGTGCAAGAACATTCCTCTCCATCTTTCGTCAGGATTGCTCCCCGTCCGCATTTCCCTTCCTGCAGACCAGCGCACGGCTCACTCCCTCGCCTCACCCAGACAGACCTCCCTTCACCGGTCAGGAAAGCTAAAACCCCCACCCAAATTCCTTGTCCTCTGTTCTGAATATTGCTTCTCTACAGAGTACTCAGCACTACATAAAGTACTGTGTATTAATTTACTATTTTATTATTTTTTAATGTTTACTTCCGTTTTGAGAGACAGAGAATGAGCAGGGGAGAGGCAGACAGAGGGAGACACAGAATCCGAAGCAGGCTCCAGGCTCTGAGCTGTCAGCACAGAGCCCGATGCAGGGCTCGAACATGAACTGTGAGATCATGACCTGAACCGAAGTCGGTCACCTAACCAACTGAGCCACCCAGGTGCCCCTTTTATTACTATGAGAGAGAGAGAGAGAGAGAGAGAGAGAGAGAGAGAGAGAGAGGAGACTCCCAAGCAGGCTCCACACTCAGTGCAAAGCCCGACACCAGATCTAATCCTAGGACCCTGAGCCAAAGTCAAGAGTCGGATGCTCAATCAACTGAACCATCCAAAAGTCCTTATTTAATATCCTGATTTAAATAACCCTCTCCAGGGGCACCTGGCTGGCTCAGTTGATAGAGCGTGTGACTCTTGATCTCAGGATTTTAAGTTTTAGCTTCATGTTCGATGTAGATTACTTCGAAACAAAATCCTCAAGGGGCTGCTGGGTGGCTCAGTGGGTTGAGTGTCCAACCTCGGCTTTGGTCATGATCTCGAGGTTTGTTAAGTTCAAGCCAGACGTCCAGCTCTGTGCTGACAGCTCAGAGCCTGGAGCCTGCTTTAGATTCTGTGTCTTCCTCTCTCTGTCCCTCCTCTGCTTGTGCTCGCTTGCTCTCTCTCTCTCACCCTCTCAAAAATAAATAAAAAAACAGGAGCACCTGGGTGGCTCAGTCTGTTGAGCATCTGACTTCAGCTCAGGTCATGATCTTACGGTTTGTGAGTTCGAGCCCTGCGTCAGGCTCTGTGCAGAAACTCAGAACCTGGAGCCTGCTTCGGATTCTGTGTCTGCCCCTCCCCCACTCATGCTCTGTCTCTATCAAAAATAAACAAACATTTCTAAAACTTTAATAAATAAAAAATAAGTAAACGTTAAAATGTTTTACAAATCTCAAAAAAATAAACACAAATATATAACCCTTTCCTATGGTGAGTACATGGAAGAGAGCTGTGACAAAATGGAGCTTAGGAAATGTAACCAGAGAGTGAGTCATCCACGCCATGTATAAACATCCGGGGCTCCCAGTCCCCTGACCGCCAGGCTTGGCCTCCGTGCAGACTGAGGGGAAGCTCAGGTTCTTAAGGATGGAACAGTTTTAACACCTGAGTCTTAGAACTGTCTTTAAAAAAATTTTTTTTTAATGTTTTTATTTATTTTTGAGAGACAGGGAGAGACAGTGTGAGCAGGGGAGGGTCAGAGAGAGAGGGAGACACAGAATCTGAAGACAGGCTCCAGGCTCTGAGCGGTCAGCACAGAGCCCGACACAGGGCTCGAACCCACGAACTGGAGATCACGACCTGAGCCGAAGCCGGACGCTTAATTGCCTGAGCCACCCAGGCGCCCCTCTTCGAACTGTCTTAACACTTCACTGTGCCTTTCTCCCTCCCCAGGAAAGCACCAGAAGCATTCACACAGGAAGCGAACAATGTTCACTGAGGACCAACTGGAAGCCTTGGAGTTCTTGTTCAGTCAGAACCCGTACCCGCCCCCCAACCTGCAGAAGGAGATGGCCTCGAAGCTGGACATCCACCCGACAGTGCTGCAGGTGGGAAAGTGGAGCCTCACCTTGCCGCGCCGCCACCCTGGAGTACCCTAAACTCTGAGACCCTAGGAGAATTCCTAGCGCTTAATACTGAATACTCTGGCTCCCAAGATTCCAAAGACCCAGACCCTGAACCCCCCTCCCTCCCAACCCCTAGAGCAAGGATCAGCAAAGCTTTTCTTCCATGAAGGGCCAGTTGGCAAAGAGTTTAGACTCTCTGGGCCATGTCACGTTTGCCAGAATTATTCAGCTCTGCAGGGAGAGCGTGAGACTGGCCGTCAACAATCTGTAAACGAGTTGATGCGTCTGCATTCCCATCAAGTGTTAAAGATGTAACACATGCTCTTAGGGGCACCTGGCTGGCGCAGTCAGAAGAGCGTGCAACTTTTGACCTAGGGGTGGTGAGTTCAAGCCCCGTGGTGGGTGTAGGGATTATTCAACGAATAGTAAAAATTTAAACACAAACAACCCTGTTCTTAGTTTATCCACCATACAAAAACACGGGTGCAGGTCGGATTTGGCCTCAGTGCGCTGACATCAGTCCCTCCTGCTCTGGGCGTTTTGATCCCTGCCTCACTTTCTGTCCCCACCACCTCTCATTTCCGCTCCTTTCCCGTACGTTCGGAGAGCTTCCAGTCACTGGATCTGGGTGGCAGCGTTGCACAACTAGCTGTCCTCACCTAGCACGTCCATGGTATCCGGTAAAATGAAAACATGTGGAACCTCCTTTGGACTCACCAACCCATTCCTCCTCTTGTCCTCCTTAGGTTTGGTTCAAGAACCACAGAGCGAAACTCAAGAGAGCCCAATGCAAGCATATGCAGCAAAAGCAAGAACAAGAGCCATTAGCTGGCGTGGACCTCAAGACCAGCTCTTCCCAGAGAGACACGCAGGCTCCTCTGGGATCCTCCAGCGGCGCCCACACCACCTCCCTGGTTTACACAAACCACCCAGTGCCCTCCTTCCAGCTCCGCGTATGCCCCAATTCGAAGTCTCTCCCTGACCATTCTGTCGGCCACAAGATAGTCCACTTTGGCTGCTGCCAAGACCCTAACATCTACTCCCTGTGTCCCATTTAGGAGGCTCAGATTCTTCCCAGAAGCGTCACTGCTAATCCCTTCCGTTCCACCACCACAAGGAGAAGCTAGGCACAAAGTCACATGTCGTCATGATTGGCGACGATGCCCAAACAAGGGACAGACACAAGAGCCACACAGCATGGATGCAACTCAAACCCACGATGCTCCAAGGAAAAGAAGACACAAAAATGCCCCTGAATTAAGCCAAGAGAGACAGTAACACGTACTGGGGAAAGTGATGTTTCATGTCTTACTTAGGATGGTGCCTGCTTGGCCGTATCGAGTCATCAGAAGACACGGAAGTGTAACACGTACGGCACAAAAAAATGATCGTGGCAGCATGGGGACGTCAGCTAATGCCACAGTGGTCGTCATCTTGCAGTATGTAAATGTATCAAATCACCTTCGTGTACACTTTAAACTTGCACAATGCTGCTAATGTATCAATTGTACCAAAGTAAAGCTGGGGGGAAATGTTTTAATGATACCTCAATAAAGATATGTATACAGACATACATATACACGTATACACATGTAACATGGGATTAGTGAAAGGACAGTTATCTTTTCTCCTGCTTCTTCTGTCCTGATTTTGTGGTTTTGTTCCACCATCATTCCGCTAATAAGATTTAGTCAACATCAGTAAGTGGGAAGCTCGTGTACTCCTTTCTAATTTTTTTGGCCACCTCCCCAGCCATTATTTTGTGTCCCGAACACCCAAATATCTCCAGTTCCCCGATCCTCCAAATTTTCCTTCTCCCTCTACGAAATATACAAGCCCCTGGAGGAAACTCTCAGGCCTCTGCTCCCCTCCTGACCGCGCTCTCCCTGTGCCTGCAGCATCCAGGACGAGCTAACAGAGTGACCACTCACCGAGTGCTTTCTCACGAACACGGGACATTGCGGCCTGCGGGGTTCGCCGTCAGACTGGCCTTGGCCCTGCCGTGCAGGGAGATGCCCCCACGGCTGCCCACCTGTCCCACAGACGTGTCCTCCGGCGGGGGGGATGGGGGGGGTGGAGTGTTGGGGCTCCGACATCTCTAGTCCACCCCTGAGCTTCAGAACCGGGGGGCCCTCGGGGCGAGCCAGAGGGCAGCTCCTCCCATCTTCCTACGAGCGCTCCAGCCAGCACCTCGCAGACGGCTGACACGCTCCTGCAGCAGACGTGGCTCTGGGAGAGCTGCACCCCCCTCTCGTTCTCTTCTCCGCCAGAGACAACCCCCCAGCGTGCCGTGCTCCTCATCCCCCCCACCCCGTGTTCTCACACGGCCTGCCCTGCTAAGCCCACAATGACACCCCGACCCCAGGAGGAAGGGCCGCTTTGACCTTCGCCTGGTCCTGTCATGTGACTGAATCACGCTGCGGGAACCCTTCTGGGTGGCTGCCATCGGTGACATTCATGCACATGGTGGACAGCACGCTCTTGAGCCTCAGAAACCCTTGTTTAACAGGGTGGTTCTCAACCAGGGGCCGGTCCGAGCAGCTGGTGACATCCGGCAGTGCCCGGAGACATTTTTGGCTGTCACGCTGAGGGGGAGGAGCGTGCTGCTGGCATGGACCCAAATGGATGCTGAGCAGCTCACAGTTCTCGGGTGAGACCCCCCACCCCAAGAAGAGTTTATCTGGCCCCAAGTGTCAATAGCGCCAGGTTGAGAGGCGCTGGGATAGCCGGACGGATGAATCCAGACCGGAGCCAGAACGTCGCTGAGCTCTGACCCACAACCAGGAAACCAAACCAAAGTCGCACAGCAGTCAGCCCAGAAAGGCAGGGTCAGCTCAATGACCCAGGGCTCCCCTCGCCTTCGCCCGTACCCTCACCTTCACCTTTGGACCAACCAGACAAAGCCAAAAATGCCCCATACCCAACCACAGAGGATGTCCCTACTTCCTGTGCCAACCAGTCCCCAGTCAGGGCATTTCCTTCTTCCTTCCTTAAAGCTGTCAGCCTCTGACTTGACAAAGTCAGTCTTACCGACGCGGGCTGTCTGGCTACAGCAAGGATGAATACTTGCCACTCTGGAAAACGGTGCGGAGGCTCCTCAGAAAAACGAAAGTTGAACTACCCTGCCACCCAGCAACTGCACTGCCAGGGATCTACCCAAAGGATACAGGAGTGCTGATTCGCAGGCGCACATGCACTATCGACATAGCAGCGCTATCGACAATACCCAAAGTACGGAGCCCAACTGTCCATCGACTGGATGAATGAATAAAGACGACGTGGTATATATACAATGGAGTATTAATCTGCAATCAGAAAAATGAAATCTTGCCATTTGCAACAACGTGGATGGAACTGGAGGATATTATGCTAAGTGAGACAGTCAGTCAGAAAAAGGTATCACATGACCTCACTGATATGCGGAATCTGAGAAACAAGAGATGAACATGGGGAAAAGTAAAATAAAAACAGAGAGGGACCTGGGTGCCTCAGTCGGTTAAGTGACCAACTTCAGCTCAGGTCGTGATCTCTCAGTTTGTGGGCACAAGCCTCTCGTTGGGCTCTGTGCTGACAGCTCGGAGCCTGGAGCCTGCTTTGGATACCGTGTCTCCCTCTCTCTCCCTCCCCTGCTTGCACTCTCTTTAAAAAATAAACATTAAAAAAAATAGGGAGGCAAACTATAAGAAACTCTTAAATAAGGAGATTAAACTGAGGGTTGATGGGGGTGGGGAAAGTGGGTGACGGGCATTAAAGAGGTCACTCGGGTGAGCACTGGGTGTCACATGGAGGTGATGAATCACTGGGTTCTACTCTGAAGCCAAGACTACACTGTATGTTCACTTGAGAATTAAACAAAAACAAAAAAAGAGAGAATAAATATTTGAATAAATACTTGCTCGTTCTCATTGGGGAGTCACCTTCATTGATTTCTACAAACCTGACACCTAGGCCATATTTAAATTTCTCAAAACAGGGGCACCTGGCTGGCTGAGTCAGCAAAACACGTAATGCTTGATCTCAGGGTTGTGAGTTCAAGCCTGCACACTGGGTCCAGAGATTACCTAAAAATTTTTTATAAAGTCTTAAAATACCTTGTTAGCATTGGCTGTTGGAATCAGCATCAGCAACGACCCCACAGCAAGGGCCACGGACGGACGTTACCTAGCTCCTCCACTACCCCCACAGTTATCAGAGACACATTTCTGCTTGCAAGAACACCTCCTCATCGATAACAAATACCATAGTCATGGCTGAGGAAGAAGTAGAATCCATACAGAACTATAGGTCCAAAACTCATTCCTTTCTTGGTCGGAATTAACAACTCAGCGGTGCTTGGGATCCTCAGCCAGAAGAGCATGAGACTTAATTAATCTCCAGGTGGTGAGTTCGGGCCCCAAGTTAGGTGTAGATATTAAATAAATAAAAGAAAAAGAAGAACTCTATGTCCTTGCTTATTCCAACAATAACAAATCAGTCCAGTTATTCTTTTGGGGGTAATTTTTTTTTCAGTTTCCTTTGGAACCCATGGATTAAAAAAAATTTTTTTATGGGGCACCTGAGTGGCTCAGTCGGTTAGGCGTCCAACTTCGGCTCAGGTCATGATCTCCTGCCTCTGAGTTCCAGCTCTGTGCTAACAGCCTAGAGCCTGGAGCCCGCTTCAGATTCTGTGTCTCCCTCTGTCTCTTCCCCTCCCCTGTGGATGCTCTCTATCTCTCTGTCTCTCAAAAAAGAATAAATCTTAAAATTTTTTTTAATTTTATGATTATTTTTTTAACGACTATTTACTTTTGAGGGTGGGAGGGGCAGAGAGAGAGGGAGACACACAACCTGAAGCAGGCTCCAGGCTTGGAACTGTCAGCACAGAGCCCGACGAGGGGCTCGAACCTGCAAACCGTGAGATCATGACCTGAAGTGAAGTCAGATGCTTAACCAACTGAGCCAAAACCAAGAGTCAGAAGCTTAAGCGAATGAGCCACCCAGAGCGCGCGCGCACACGCACACACACACACACACACACACACACACACACACACACACACACACACACCCACCCACCCACCCACCCCCACGGATTTTTTATATGCCCTTAGACTGCAGAATACCCACTGATTGCCTGAGACCTCACTCCAGAGTGCAAGCTCTATGTGATCAGGAACTTTCCTGTGCTTCGCGCCCTATCCCAGTTTGTAGAACAGATCCTGTCATCAAGAAGTTTTCCAAAACGCTCTTGAAAGAAACAAGAGGAGAGGGAGATGGGTCGATTCAGCCAGCGGCTCCCAGGCCTCCCGGATATCGAAGCCCCTCCCACCGCGGCCCGCGTGGCCCAACCCTGTGAGGGCAGAAACACCTGGGCGCTCGCAAGGCCCAGGCTGCAGGAACGGATGAAGTGTGGTCCCAGGGCGGGCGGGAGGGAGTCTGCCCACCGGGCTGTGTTCAGACAGGGGACACAGCCCCTGAGGCGCCCTGAGGCCTGGAGGGTGCAGAGAGGTGCACCTCTTGAGAAGAGTCCGAGATCCCCAGAGGAAGTCTCCAAGGTGAGCCGGAGGGCAGGGCCGGGGCCCACCGGGCGCGCGCCAGACCGGGACCCGGGCGGGGCCGGGTCGGGGGGGAGGGTAGGAACACCCGGAGACCCCGAGCCTGGGCCTGCATCTGCCTTCTCCCCTGGCTAACGATGCATGGGGGAACCAGCCCCACTGTGGGGACTTGCTTGCCCTCTTACAGTGTGTGCTCGGGTGGCACCTCCGTCACCCCAGACCTAACGGCCCTTCACCTCCACTCATTGTTTGCCCGTGGCTGAAATTCCCCCCCCAAAACCGGAAACACAACATATGAACGTGTGTGTCCGTGTGGGTGACTTCTTTCACTCACTACCGGGGAGATTCAATCATGTGAAAGTGAGCACAGTATTTAAATCTTTTAAAGAGCCTTTGGTAGGGGCGCTTGGCTGGTTCAGTCAGTGGAGATGTGATTCGCGATCTCAGGGTCATGGGTTAGGCGCCCCACGTTGGGTGTAGAGTTTACTTAAAAAAAAATTAAAATTAAGGGAGGCCTGGGTGGCTCAGTTGATTAAGCAGCAAGGTCTTGATCTTAGGGTTGTGAGTTCAAGCCCAGTATTGGGCTCCTCACTGGGTGCGAAGCCTACTTAAAAAAAACTGGGGCGCCTGGGTGGCTCAGTCAGGTGAGCGTCCAACTTTGGTTCAGGTCATGATCTCAGAGATCATGGGTTCGAGCTCCGCGTCGGGCTCTGTGCTGACAGCTCAGAGCCTGGAGCCTGCTTCGGATTCTGTGTCTCCCTCTCTTTCTCTGCCCTTACTTGCTTGTGTTCTCTCTCTCTCTCTCAAAAAAGGATATTTAAATTTTTTTAATTAAGAATTTTAAAAGGTAAAACAAATTAGATCCCTTGGTAAACCTAATACCAGGTAATATTCAAATTTCCCTGATGGTCCCAAAGCACCTTCTTCAAGCTGTTGTTTAAATCAAAACCCAAGTAAGATTGTGTCAGGTCTTATAAATGCATGGAAACATTCAATCATTCCTTCCGCAATTACTGAATAGATAGCTTCTGCCTGTAAGAACAGAATCGAATTAGCTATCCCTAACCGAATAGTGATAGCTGGTGAGGCACTAGAATTCTTACAGGATTATGTCCGTCACAAAGTAAGCTTTCAAGGAATATTCTAGAAAAGAAAGGAAAGAATGATTTCTTAGTGTCCGCACAACGGAGCCCTTTTTTACATCAAATCCTGCTCTGTCCCTTCTACCACTTTTGTGTTTTTTTTTTAATTTTTAAAATTTATTGATTGATCTATTGAGAAGGAGAGAAGGAGAACAGGAGGAGGGGCAGAAAGAGAGAGCTGCACTGTCAGCACAGAACCAGACACACGGTGGCTTGGGGCTCCATCTCACGAACTGCGAGATCATGACCTGGGCTGAAATCAAGATGCTTAACCGACTGAGTCCCCGAGGTGCCCCCCTTTCTACCACCTTCTAACCCATTGTTTCCCAAACACGCACTAAACAGGTGATGGGAACTGTGGGAGGCACTTGTGAGAATGCGGGCACCGTGTTTTCACTGAGTTTCACAGTTACACCTAAGCTCCGTCCAGCCTGAACAGCCCCCTCCAGTCTTTTCCTCTTGCACAAAATCCCCTCCCGCCCCCGCTTCCCACCCTCTCAGCAGAGACACAGCAGCTCCTAGGGGACCTTCCTTCACCATCCGGTGTAGATGGTCTCCCCATTTCCACACCCAACCCTCACTTCCCTGATAGCACCTGCCACCAGCAATTATTACCACAGCCTGTTTCCTGGGCCATTCATCTCTCACATCAAACTGTGAGTCCGAAGGCTCAGAGAGCGAGACTGTGGGTTCTGGGGGCGTCTCAAGCCAAAACACAGGCTTGTGCTTGACGAAAGAATTGGGGTCCTGAAGGAGCACTGAGTAGCGAGGAGGGGGCGTGCCTAAGCTGAGGACGCCAAGCGGGGCTCTTGTTGGAGCAGGCGGAGAGCAGAAATTCCCAGAGCCACGCTGTCGGGGTGAGGGGGACCGGGGAGGATTGAGGATGGACAGAAGTCTGAGGCTAGGCCAAACCAAGAGGGCGTGGACCTTGAACCTGGGGCTGGCGGACCCGGTCCTGGGTCCCTGAGCTTCCCAGCAGACAGGTGCATACAGTGAGCATCCCTGGGTCTGCACCCGGCACCCCACAGGTAGGCTTGAAGCCCTCTTCACCTGACTTCTCACCGGATAAATCCCCACGGGGAGGCCTGACTTTGAACAGCTTTCTCTGGGCCGCACGGGAAGGAGTCTCCGTGAGAAGCTGTTATTAACATCCCCACATGAAGGCGGGGACTGGAGATCCGGAAAGTGACCTTTATGCAGGGCCACGGAACTGGTGGGTGCTGGATTCGTGGGCTGCCCACACTGCCCCTTAAGAGGAGCCACAGAGCCAACAGCCCCTCTGTCCCACAGGCCACGCTCATGCCATCGTCCTTGAGGACACCTCCCCAACCCGAGGCTCCATCCACTCTGTGGATGCCAGGGCGAGGCCAGCGTCTGAGAGCACATCCTTCCAGTGAGTACACTGCCCTGGACTGTTCTCCCTCTCCGTGGGGGGGGCCTCACACCCCTAACCTTGAGGGCGTTGAGCAGGAGTTGATAAAACAGAGCCAGGAAGGAAATAAACTTTCTCTTCGATGTGCCTTATCTGTCCCATATTCCTGTCCCCTACCTGCTCCCCCTACCCTCCTCTCTCCTTAACCCTCCCCCAGACTCCACCCTAATCTCCCGCCTACCCCACCTTCATCTCCATTCCTCCCCTCCCCTCCAGCCTCCTCTACCCACCCCCACCCCTCAGCTCTCCTGTCCCTCCCCCTACCACCCTTAACCCTTCCCCAGACTCCACCCTCATTTCCATACCTACCCCACCCTCACCTTCGTCCCCTCCAGCCTCCTCTCTGCCCCCCACCCCTGCCCTCCCTCATCCTCCCTACTCACCCTCCTCTTCTAAACCTTTACAAACTGTAAAAAGCAGTCTTCACTCGGTGGCGGAACAACAGGTCAAGAAGAGAATTTGGCAACTTCTGGTCTAGAAACTAGGTGACCCACAGTCTGTCTGCACGAGTGGTTTTTCGGATGCAGCAGTTTCTGTGCTAAAACCAAGAGGCGCTCCCCCACCGCCCCCAGCGAATCAGGAGTTGATTATCCTATCTAGAAGAGTTGAGGAGACTTATCTTCCACAAGGGTGGGCTAACTGAATACAAACGGAGATTGGGAAGGAATAATCTTGTTACGAAATTTCTCTGCCTCAGTTTCCTAATCTGAGATTGGGAACAGGAATGAATTTGTGGCAGGAGTTTAAATGCAGTGATGTGGGAGGGAGGGAGATGCCCAAAAACAGCAGTTTGTCAAAGCCCACTAGGTAGGAAGAATGCCTCTTCCCCTACAGCAAACAGGCTATACGGTTTAGACGAGGCTCCACCCCAATCCAGGGCGCCCAGAGGAAAGAAAAGGGCCAGAGCTGAGGCAAAGACCTCATTTGTGTCCATTCTGGGGTCTCCTAGTCTCTGACCTCAGGAGGAAGGGACTCGGCTACTCAGTTTCTTGGTTGTCTCTTTTCCTCCTTCCTAAGACTCAATACTTAACAAATTCCCAACTTAAGAAACTGTAATTTCCCCCAGGTTTAAGGAGGTCTGATTGACAAATTACAATTGCATATATTTAAGGTGTACGGCAGGATGCTTTGATATATGTATACATTGTGAAATGATTGCCAAAATCAAGCCCATTAACCCATCCATCTGGGGAGCCTGGGTGGCTCAGTGGGTGAAGCATCCAACTCTTGATTTTGGCTCAGGTCATAATCTTGTGGTTTGTGGGATCAAGATTCACATCACGCTTTGCACTGATACTGCAGAGCCTGCTTGGGAATCTCTCTTC
>NC_043715.1:55554654-55555743 GCF_006229205.1 Suricata suricatta
GGGTGGGGGCGCGTAATCGGGCGACGCGTGGGCGGGTGTGGGGTGGGGACGGGCGTCCCTCCCCGGATGCGGGCGCCGGGCGCGGAGATGGCGGCGACAGGTGAGCGACCGTCGGGGAGGCTGGCGTCGGAGGCGTGTGGAGGCCAAAGGGACGCGGGCCGGCCGGGTGTGAGGGCACGGGGACCTGGCACTGCGGACGTCGGGGCGGGGAGCTCGGACACGCGAGGTCAGACCTCAGAGACCGTGGTTCGCGCGTCGTCCCGGCTGTCGTGTGGCAGACATTCCTGCCCGGGCTCTCCGGTCCTTAGACCAGATTTGGGGAGAAGACAGCGTGTGAATCAGGGTGAGTGACCGTGAAAAGCGTTCTCAGGACAGTCCCAGGGCAGAGCTGGTTTCCATAAAGATATATGGAGAAAGTTTCCATCTCTCCCTGGATCCTAACTCTTGCTGTTGCCACTCCAGCCCCGGAAGGGAGGCATGGGGAGGGCGGGCCCGGGGGGCTCCGGGAGGTGAGGGTGTGGTGGGGACTTGGGAGTCGAGAATGCCAGCCACAGGTCTGTTGGCATTTGAGGCTCCGTGGCTGGGGACACGGGGCCTGGGCAGCGAGATCCAGACTCGGAGATTAATGGGTTGTGACTGGTAGGAGCCTGTGGGTCCGTGGAGTGCGGTTTCCGAGCACGTTCATAGGAAGAGTTCTTTGAATCGTGTTCAGCCATGAGTCACGCCTGGGCGGCGTCAGGCTTCGGCTCAGGTCATGATCTTGCGGTTCGTGGGTTCAAGCCCTGCATCGGGCTCTGTGCTGACAGCTCAGAGCCTGGAGCTGCTTCAGATTCTGTGTCTCCCTCTCTCTCTGCCCCTCCCCTCTCACCCTCTGTCTGGCTCTCAAAACTAAACATTAAAAAAAAAAATACTATTCAGCCACCAGAAAGATGGAAATCCTGCCATTTGTGAAAACATGGATAAACCTGGAGGGCATTATGCTGAGTGAGATAAACCAGAGGAAGGCAGACATACTGTCTGGTCTTGCTTAGATGTGGATTTTAAAAATGTCGAATTTGGGGAACGAGAGAGAACGGTGGTTGCCAGGGG
>NC_043715.1:55555843-55568506 GCF_006229205.1 Suricata suricatta
GGGGTCCCGGCCCCGCTCCCCGGACACGCCGGCGCCCGGGCGGCCCCGCTCGGGCCCCTGGAGCCCAGAGCCTAGGGAGAGGTCGGTGCTTGTGCGGTTCGGGTTCGGCCCCGTCTGATCTCCCCCGCTGAGAGCGGTCCGGCCCGCGCCTGGACGGGGGACCGGAGGCCTGCGTCGGGCCTCTCCGAACCCTGCTAATCCAGAGGGCCCCCAGGCACCTCCGCCTGGTGCCCCCACCCCTGCTCTGCGGCCTGCAGCCCTCCACCCACCCAGGAGTTCCAGAACTTACCACCGCTAGCCTGGACAGAAGGTCCCCCTCCTCTTTACGCCCCTCTTTTTGCCGCCACCTCGCGCGTGTCCATCCTCCGTTTGCTCTTACGCGGCACAGCCTTGCCTCCGGGGCCTCTCTCCCCAAAAAGGTCGTTTGAGTGAGGTCGGAGAGCCATGGAGGCCTACTGGTCTATAACCGCGATGCCTGCGTTTAAGTCACACGTGTCACTCTGTCCACCAGACCCTCTAGGGGACCCCAGAATGTGGTTCCCCACAATATACTGGGGCATCGCGTGCATTCCCAGATACCCAGGAACTCAAGCGGAGATCTCCTCACTGGGCTTAGGGCTCTTCCTCTACTGTTTGCTCCCCGAAATACCCACCTATTCCTGATTCCGTCTCTGCTGTTTTCTTGTGCATGTGTATGAGCAGCGGTGGGCTCTTCCTCTTCTCTCACCTGCCTCACCACCCCGCCCGCCCTTGCTCACTGCAGAGACTCGGAAGAAGCACTTAGAGATGGGGATGTATTCTTTTTCTTCGTCTTAGCTCTGATTTTGCAGTGCTTCTCCCCACAGGTGCCCCCCACCATGACCATCACCCCCCCTCCTCCCCTTCCCCTCCCCCTTCAGTCCATGGTTAGTTTTCAGTATTCAATAGTCTCTCATGATCTGTGTCCCTCGCTCTCCCCCGCTCTCTTTCCCCCTTCCCCTCCCCATGGTCCTCTGTTAGGTTTCTCCTGTTAGACCTATGAGTGCAAACATACGGTATCTGTCCTTCTCTGAACCCAACTTTCAAATGTACCACACAGGTTTGCTCAGCATGCTGTCCATCACATCCCAGGACTTCCTTTATTTTTTAGATTTTGTAATGTTTATTTTTTGAGAGAGAAAGAGTGGTGAGGGACAGAGAAAGAGGGAGACAGAGTCCCAAATAGGCTCCAGCCTCTGAGCTGTCAGCACAGAGCCCAACGCGGGGCTTAACCCCATGAACCGCAAGACCACAACCTGAGCCCAAGTCGGATGCTTTAACCGACTGAGCCACTCAGGCGCCCCCCAGGACTTCTGTTATAGCCGAAGTTTGAGCCTTTTGACCATCTTCATCCAGTTCCCCTCCCGCCCCCACCCACCACTTCTGTTAATCACGAATCTGTTCGCTGTTTCTGTGCATTCAGGGTTTTATCTCTAGATGCCTCTATATGTAAGAGCATATGCTATTCATCTTTGACTTATTTCATTTGGCATAAGTGTCTCCAGGTTCACTTAGGTTGTTGCAAATGGAAGAGTATCCTTTTTTGTAGCAGAGTAACATGGGTAGAGACACATTTTCTTTATCCGTGGGTCCATTGATGGGCACGTCGGCGGTGTCTGTGTCTTGGCCAACGTAAATAACGCTGCAGTGACCAGCGGGTTGCAGACCCCTTTACGAGATGGTCCCAGACAGGTTCCCAGAAGTGAGATTGCTGCGTGGTGTGACGGTTTTATCTGTAACTTTCTCAGGAGCCTCCACGCTGTCTTCCAGAGCGACTGCACCGGTGTGCACTCCCCGCAACAGGGCAAGTGGGTTCCCTGTTCTCCGCGCCCTCGCCAGCGTCTCTGGATGCCTGAGTTGTTCATGTTGGGCATTTGGACAGGCGTGAGGTGGCATCTCAGTGTGGTTTTGATTTGCGCTTCCCTGATGATGAGTGATATGAAGCATCTTTTCATGTGCCTGTAGGCCATCTGGCTGTTTTCCTGGGAAAAATACCTGTTTCAGTCCTTTTACTCAGACTGTGCCCTGTTTTTTTCTTCTTTCCTTCCCTTTCTTTTTTTGCTCTTGAGTATTAGTTTTTTTGAAACATATTTTTTCAACGTGTATTTATTTTTGAAAAATAGAGTCAGAGCATGAGCAAGGAAGGATGCAGAGAGAGAGGGAGACACAAAATCTGAAGCAGGCTCCAGACTCTGAGCTAGCTGTCAGCACAGAGCCCGACGCGGGGCTGGAACCCACGAACCGTGAGATCATGACCTGAGCCGGAGTCGGACGCTCAACCGTCAGAGCCACCCAGGTGCCCCAAGTTACAGTTCTGCATGCGCGTTGGGAATATTGGCTCCCATTTGGTACGTTGCCTTCTCGTTTTGTTGGTTTCCTTTGCTGGGTAGTAGTTTTTTAATTTGATGTAGTTTTACTTTTCATTTTTGCCTTTCCTCTTGGTGTCAAATTCACAAAATTCACGGGCAAGGTCCAGAAGCTGACCCCTGGTTTCCTCAACCAGTTCTATGTTTTCAGGGCATGATTCCATTTTGAGTTGATTTTTTGTGTATGACGTACAACGGGAGCCCAGTTTCATTCTCTTGCCTGTGACTGTCAGCTTTCCCAACACCCAGCTGTGGGCCTTGAAACAAATGATGCTGGGGCGCCTGGGTTAAGCCTCCGGCTTCGCCTCAGGTCATGATCTTGTGGTTCATGGGTTCAAGCCCCGCGTCGGGCTCTGTGCTGACAGCTAGCTCAGAGCCTGGAGCCTGTCCTCGGATTCTGTATCTCCCTCCCTCTCTGACCCTCCCCTGCTCATGCGGTCTCTTTCTCTCAAAATTAAGCATTTAAAAAATTTTTGAAACAAATGATGCTAGGATGTCTGCTTAGCCATTTGAAAGAATAAAATTGGGCTCCTAGGTTACACCACACACAAGATACACATTCCAAACAGATCAGCAATCTACATGTTAAAAAGGAAAACCACAAATGTGCAAGAACATGGGTGAATGTCTGTATTTACTGGAGGTAGGCTGAAGTTCTTTTTAAAATATTTTTTTAATGTTTATTTTTGAGACAGAGCAAGACGCAGAATCCAGAGCAGGCTCTAGGCTGAGCTGTCAGGCGCTCCGGCTCAGACTCACAAGCCGTGAGACCGTGACCAGAGCAGAAGTCGGATGCTTAACCGACTGAGCTAGCCAAGTGTCCCTATTTTTTTTCCTTAAGTTTATTTCTTTATTTTGAAAGAGAGCACACCTTCTTATGAGTCCGGGGAGGAGCAGAGAGAAAGAGAAACAGAATCCCAAGCAGGCTCCACACTGTCAGCACAGAGCCTGATGCCGGGCTTGACCTCTCGAACTTCGAGATCACCCCCTGAGCTGAGGCCTAGAGTCCCACGCTTAACCCACTGCACCAGGTGCACCCAGGTGCCCCAGTGACATTTTCTAAGACTCAGAATGAACAAGCAGAAAAGTCTCATTAAAAAGGAAGGAAACTGTGACATGGCATAGCGTGGATGAACCTGGAGGAAAGGCTCCGTGGAGTTAGCCCTTCACAGAAACACAAGGACGCGATGATTCGGCTTCTGTGAGGCGCGGGGGTGCACAATCGGGGGGGGGGGACTGATGGCCAGATACTGAGATGGCGGATGGCGGGCGCCAGGGGCAGGGGGAGGGGAAACGGGGAGCTGTTGTTGATGGAGTTTTCGTTTTGCACCATCAAAAGAGGTCTGGAAGTTGGTCGCACAACAGTGTGAGGGACCTAGCTAACACCCCAAATTGTGTGCATGGAAACATTGGCCACGACGGTTTTATGCACCTTTTGCCACAATTAAAAATAAGTAAATTCTTAAAAATCTTACATGGCCGGTGGCCTGGGTGGCTCAGTCAGTTAAGCGCCTGACTTCGGCTCAGGTTGTGACCTTGTAGTTCCTGAGTTCGAGCCCGCGTTGGGCTCTGTGCTGACAGCTGACAAATCTGATAGTAGGAATCAGGGAGGCAGAGGGTTCCGGAAGGACCGGCTGGCAGGGTGCCAGCTCCAGCTAGTCAGACGGGGAGAGGTATTGGTAGAGGCAGCTCAGCGTGCTTGTGCCCGTCTCCACCTCCAAACAGCCGTAGGCCTCCATGACCTGGCGGATGTCGTAGGGGGCGGGGGACAGGGCGGGGACGGTGGGCTCCAGCCTGTCCAGCTCGGGGTCGCCCTGCGGAGAGGTCTGGTCTGGGCGTCCGGCGCCTGGCTCTGAGGGACGGGACTGCCTGTGGGAAGCGTGTCTGGGTGCCCGGGGTCTGTTCCTCTTGACCACAGGGACGGGGCCTCGGAGCCCCGCTTCTTGCTCTTTCTGAATATTTTTTCTCCATTTAACCCGGCGGTTCTTAAACCACACCTGTGGGGTAGAGAGAGGCATGGGGTAGTGTGAAGCCGGAAACGGAAAGGGGCCCAGGATGACGGACGTTCATCTTCCTTGGAAACCAGGTTTCCTGGCGGGGGCCGGGGGGACAGGGTCTTTTGCCACTGTGTGAGAGGCAGGGTGGAAACGGAGTCTCACCTGTGGCCAGGCCTCCACGAGGCCACGGGTGGCCAGGATGGAGGAAGAAAGAAGAGAATGAGGCAGGGCTTGAACCCCAAGCAGAAGCGGGGAGGTGATGGCCATACGCCATGAGCTCCCTACAGGACACAGGGCCACGACTCCGGAGGACAGTCCTTGGGACTGGAGAAGGATCTGTGGCAGCCTCTTGGAAGGATGCACACAAAGGAGCATTCCAGGGGCGCCTGGGTGGCTCAGTCGGTTAAGTGTCTGGCCCTCGACTTCAGCTCGGGTTGTGATCTCACAGTTCATGGGTTCAAGCCCCACATCAGGCTCTGCGCCGGCCGTGTGGAGCCTCCTCGAAATCCCTTCTCTCTCTCCCTGTCTCGTGGCCCTTCCCCCACTCATGCATCTGTCTCTCTCAAAATAACTAAGCTTAAAAAATTTTTTACAAAAAAAAAAAAAAAAAACCAAAGCACTCCAGAAGGTGTGATATGCCCTCGGGGTGATCCGAGCTGAGACCTCTGGCTGGTTTCTCACTCGCGCCCCCACTGGGCAGGCCACAGCGGCAAGCCTAGCAACAGTGGCCCTTCTCTTTAGGGTTTTGTGGAAGGCACAGTTTGGGACACTTGGAGTTCATCTCTACGGCTTGAGGCCCTGGGGAGGCTGCCTTGCCATTCTGTGCTGGTTCATCTCCTGTGTCCGCGAATCAGAGAGATCCGAGTGAAAGCACACGCCCGTGCCTAGCACAAGAGTCAGGCTCCTGCTCCCTGAAGGAAGATCGGTGGTGACTATTTGGTCTTGGAGCAGAGAGAAGGGGAGGGAGGAGGCATGGGCGAGAAGGCTCTGGGGAGCACCCCGCCCCCCCAGAGGGTCAGACCTGGACCACGGTGTTTTGTAAATGAATTCTCGACGCCAGCAACTCCTGGGTGACATAATCTGGGAAGTGCGTCAGATTAAACAGGGCCTCCAGCTCTGCCTTTTGATGGGAGGTGAACGAGGTCCGTTCTCGGCTTCTCCTCTTCGGTTTGGCTGTGGAGAGAGGGACACCCGGGCAGGCCCCCATCGCGCAGCATTGAGCACAGACCCTAGAGTTCAGCCCGCCCCCTCGCTGGCCCAGCCCTTGGCCCTGGCTCTTTGCTTTCCACTCAGCTCTGACTTGTACTCCCTTGAAAATCTCCTCTAAACAAGAGGAGACCACGGCCGCCTGGGCGTCCTGGCGGTTAAGCGCCTGACACTTGATTTGGGCTCAGCTCATGATCTCACGGTTTTGTCAGTTAGAGCCCCACGTTGGGCTCGATGCTGACACTGTGGAGCCTGCTTGGGATATTTTTTTTCTCTCTCTCTCCAATAAACAAACTTAAAAAAGAGAGAGAGACCGATTTCTTGAGTACTCTTTCTATTTTCTGTCTCCCACGGCTGAAAATGGACGTCCCTTTCTCTTTAGTGGTCGGTGTGTCCAATCTGAATCAAGGAAACAGTGTCTCCCGGGTGTCTCTCTATACTGCTTATTTGTTTTTAAACTTTTTTGAGAGACAGAGTGTGAGCAGTAGAGAAGGAGCAGAGAGAGAAGGAGACACAGAATCTGAAGCAGGCTCCAGGCTCCGAGCTGTCCACACACAGCCCGATGTGGGGCTCGAACTCATGAACCGTGAGATCATGACCTGAGCCGAAGGCAGGCGCTCAACGACTGAGCCCCCCACGCGCCCCTCGAAGTACTTAAATCACTGTAACTGGCACAGAGTACACCTTGCAGGCCCCTCCACCTTACCTGCCTGCTGGTCTGCCGTTTCCGCTTGGCTCGTGGTGAGTTGTTTCTCGGGTGTGCTGTTCTCGTACATTCCCTGGGCGGGAGCACAAAGGGGTAATAAAACCGACCATGCTGTCTCTGCATTTCCCCAGACCCACCCTGCCCCGCGATTCTTTAAAGAAAGCACGTGAGGGGCGCCTGGGTGGCTCAACTGGTTAAGCATCTGACTTCGGCTCAGGTCATGATCTTGCAGTTCATGAGTTCAAGCCCCACAGTGGGCCGTCGGGCTCTGTGCTGACAGCTCAGAGCCTGGAACCGACTTCATATTCTGTGTGTCCCTCTCTACCCCTCTCCCACTCCTACTCTCTCCCAAAGATTAAAAAAAAAACATTAGGGCAGAAGGAGAGAGTGGGAATCTTTTTTTTTTTAATTTTTTTAAAATGTTTTATTTATTTTTGATACAGAGAGAGACAGAGCATGAGAGGGGGAGGGGCAGAGAAAGAAGGAGACACAGAACTGGAATCAGGCTCCAGGCTCTGAGCTAGCTGTCAACACAGAGCCTGACGCGGGGCTCGAACCCACGAACGTGAGATCTGACCTGAGCCGAAGTCGGAGGCTTAACCGACTGAGCCACCCAGGCGCCCCAAGAGTGGGAGTCTTAAGCAGCCTCCGGGCTCCGCGCAGAACCCGACTCGGGGCTCAATCCCAGGACCCTGGAATCATGTCCTGAGCCAAAATCAAGACTCAGACACTCAACCGACTTAGCCACACAAGCACCCCACATTGCATTTTTGTTGTATGCATTGCTTCAGAAAATGTGGTCCATGTGATATCAACTGCATGGTGTGTTGAGGCTTCTTTAGTATGCCGTCATTTTTAGTTAAGATTGACTGCGTGAGGGAAGAGATGAAGAATTCTGTATTTACAACCCGTCCTGAATGGTTACCTCTGGAGTAACCAAATCGTACTTCATCACCTACAGAGTGACCGGGCTGGGAAAGAGGAAAGCTAGAGGGGCATAGACAGAATCTCAAGGGAAACTTGATTTTCTTCATGTTTGAAGCCCCCCTACCATTAAGACTATTGGGGCACCTGGGTGGTTAAGTGTCCAACTTCGGCTCAGGTCATGATCTCACGGTTTGTGGGTTCAAGCCCTGTGTCGGGCTCTGTGCTGACAGCTCAGAGCCTGGAGCCTGCTTCAGATTCTGTGTCTCCCTCACTCTCTGCCCCTCCCCTGCTCATATTCTGTCTTTATCTCTCAAAAATAAACATTAAAAAATTTTAAGACTACTGATTATAGTTTAAATGTTAAAACTTAATTTTTGTTTGTACTGGGAAATTGGTTTCCCAGGGAAAAGCAATACCTTGGTTTCCCCTTGAGACATGTTGAAAGGTTGTCCAGGTTCCAGCAGATGCCCTGGCTGATCTTCTGGGGCTCTGCTTAGCCCGCGGCAGCCACCCCTGTCATAGCAGGGTGTTGGGGCATTCACCGGAGGCCAGGGGCTCTCGGGGTGGTTGTCGCTTGGATTTTCGGAATCGGGAAAGTTCCTAGTGAAGGAAATCCAAATTACATATGCTCATCCAGTATAAAGAACCAAGTTCGCGCGGGAGCCAGGGCAAGGACATAAGGCAAGTCCTGATGTGTTCGAATGTGCTAAGGCCCGGGGGCGCCTGGGTGGTGCTGTTGGAAGAGCATGTGACTCTTGAGCTCAGAGATTGAGGCGGACATTGTAGAGATGAAGAATGAATGAGTGAACTCAGGAATGAAGGCAAGATGTAGATACTGGGGGAAAGATGCTGTGAACTAGTGATAGAAACAGAAAACTCAGCAAAGGAACAAAAGGATGATTATCTTCAGAGATAACAATAATGTTGTGTTCCCAAAGCGAAAATCATCCTTGTGTGCCAAGTTCCTCAGTAGTGATTAAAGTGTGCATAGCCCTGGGGGGCTCAGTCAGTTAAGCGTCTGATGTCAGCTCAGGTCATGATCTCACGGTTTGTGGGTTTGAGCCCCGTGTCGGGCTCTGTGCTGACAGCTCAGAGCCCGGAGCCTGCTTAGGATTCTTTGTCTCCTTCTCTCTCTGAACCTCCCCCACTTGTGTCTTTCTGTCTCTCTCTCCATCTCTCAAAAATAAACAGTAAAAAAATTTTAATAAAGATAAAAAAAGTTTGCGTCTGTAGATAATAAATGTTAGTCCAGAGGAAATTATACTCCCAGGAGGACAGGTGGGAAGTATTAATGCAGAGTGTAGAAAGAGATTGGATACTGTTTGGGAAGAAGGCATGAGGAATCAACAGGAAATGCCTGAAATTGAAAACGAAGAAATAGAAATAGAAGCATATTATTTACAAGTGGGGAATAAACATACACATACATATAGAAACTAAAAAGTTGTAAGCATCTGTTTTATAATAAAAAATAGGGGGCAGAGCGCCTGGGTGGCTTAGTCTTAAGCATCTGATTCTTGGTTTCGGCTCAGGTTCATGAGTTCGAGTGCCGCGTTGGACTCTGCGTTGACAGCCCAGAGTCAGCTTGGAATTCTGTCTCTTCCCCCTCTGCCTCTCCATCTCCCTCCCTCCCTCTCTCTCAAAATAAATAACTATTAAAAAATAATTTAAAATGGGGTAAAAGTTGATGGGGAATTGCACACTTTCATAATAATTATATGCTTTTCATAATAGTGGTAATTATACTTAATACTGATTCTATATGACAATGATTTACCTTGAAAAGAAAATCATAAAAACCCACTGCTCATATTTATATGCGCAAGAATATACATAAATACCCACATAAATGTCCTGGATGGACATGGAGTTTACTTGTTATCAGGATATTATTTATTTGTAGGTTGACTCTTTCTAGAGGGGCTATTTGCCTTTGCCCATCGCACTCAAAGTGAGGACCCAAACCTTTTGTGGCTGCACATCAGCCACTGAATTCTGTCCATTGCTGACCTCTCCCTGCTGCTCCTTAAATGTGTGTATGTGCTGGGGCACCTGGGTGGCTTAGTCAGTGGAGCATGCACCTCTTGATCTCCAGGTTATGGGTTCAAGCCCCATGTTGGGGTCAGGGATTACTTTAAGTGTTTCTAAAATATGGTACATCCATTTTAAGGTCTTCTAAGCTGCCAAAGAATGAAGAAAGCTCAACTGCATTATCTGACCAAAAAAAAAAAAAAAAAAATTTCAAATCACCAGCAAATATTTTTTCTTTTGACTTATTTTGTATTTTTAAAAAATTATATTTATTTTGAGAGAGAGAGAGAGGCAGAGAGAGAGTCCTAAGCAGACTCCACACTGTCAGTGCAGAGCCCAAAGCAGGGCTCGAACCCACAAACCGTGAGATTGTGACCTGAGCCAAAACCCAGAGCACGATGCCTAACCGACTGAGCCACCCAGGCGCCCAGCAAATATCCTTTTTACACAGAAAAGCAAAAGACATTGTAAGTGTTCAGAGAAAGATCTGGAATTCCTCTGTCCCACACGTCACCTTAAAAGAAGTGTTTAGATGAGTTTCAAGAAGTGATTTTGTGGGGTGCCTGGGGGGCTCAGTCGGTTGAGCATCCAACTTCGGCTCAGGTCATGATCTTAGTCCATAGGTTTGAGCCCTGCGTGTCTTCAGCCTGTCTTCAGATTCTGTGTCTCCCTCTCTCTGTGCCCCTACCCCACTCACACTGTTTGTCTGTCTCTCTCAAAAAAGTAGATAAATATTAAAAATAATTTTTAAGAAAGTTTTGTGGTTTCCATCACATTAAAAATAAAAAACCCTAGACCTTGACCGTGGGGATTGAAGTTGCATTTCGGGAATGGAGCAGGACGTGAAGGTCAAACTTATTTGAGCTTCCCCTTGACTTATCAGCAGAGTGGAGACAACTTCCTACCTCACAGGGCTCGCGAGTGGCTTAAATGCATTGGTGCACTAATAGTGCCCGGTGCATTTAGAGGGCTCAGTAAGCACTGGGTGTTATGGTTGCTGGGGAAGAGATAAGGGCTGGCTACAGTTTAAAGGGATGAAGATGAAGAGGTAAACAAAGACCAAAGCTTTCAGTGCCTTTTCTCCTAGGGTAAGGGTGTAGGCCTGAGCCGTTGAGACAGGCTCTGTAGGCAGGTAGCTAAATCTACTTAAAAACAAAACCCTTATTTATTCTGCACTCGAAGGACCATATCACACAATCTCCACATATCTTCAGTATTACATAATGTATACAGGATATATAATATCTTCAAGGTTAAAGGACTTTGAGATAGGTATTTTTTAAGACTTTTTTTTCTGTTTTTTATTTATTTTTGAGACAGAGAGCGTGAGCAGGGGAGGATCAGAGAGAGAGGGAGACACAGAATCTGAAACAGGATGCGGGGCTCGAACCCACAAACCGTGAGATCATGACCTCACCAAGCCAGACGCTTAACCAACTGAGCCACCCAGGCGCCCCTAAGATGTTTTTTTTAAGTAGTGTCCACACCCAGTGTGGGGCTCCTACCGACAGAACCAGCCAGAACCTCCAAGATAGACCTTTTTTTTTTTTTGAACTGGACTCCATTAAAATTAAAAATGGCTGCTCTTCAAAATATACTTTTTATTTTTAAATTTATTTTTCTCTTCAGAGAGCATGAGCACAAGCGGGGAAGGGGCAGAGAGCCAGGGAGAGAAAATCTTAAGCAGGCCTCATGCTCAGCATGGAGCTCGATCTCATGGTCTTGAGAGCATGACCTGAGTAGAAATCAAGAGGCTGATGCTTAACCGACAGAGCCACCCAGGCGCCCCCAAAATACACTCTTGAGAGAACAAAGACATCGCACACAGCTGGAGAGCAGTGTTTGCAAACCCAGAATACAGAAAGAATTCCCATATCTCAGCAACGGGAAAACCAGGACCTAATTCCAAAAACAGACAGAAGATATGAGCAGACACTTTGGAGATTCAAGCCTGTGACAAGATGCTCTACAAGACACTGCTGTGGAAAAGGAGAGCCATAATAAGATACCGATTATGCCTTTAGAACGGCTTGCGAGGCAGAGCAGACCCCGTGTTGCTGTCGGACATGTGAAATCGACAAGCTACATTTCTCCATTCCTTTGAAAGGGAATCACACACGTCGGACTCATCCATGCCATCCCCATGTATCCCGCCGCGTGAACACGTCACGCTCCCACAAAACCCTACATAGAATGCTGCTAGAAGCTTCATGTATAGTGGAGAAAAACAACCAAACTCTGTCAGCTAAAAGGACTTTAAAAGCCTTTGTACATCCACACGGTAACTATGACTCCACAAGAAAAAGGAACCAACGTGGACGACTGCCCTTTGCTGAGTGAGAGAAGCCAGACCCGAAAGTCTACATACTGTCTGATTCTGTTTCACTGGAAAAGGCAGAGCCCTAGGGACACAGTGGACGGGCAGGTCCCAGAGAACTGGAGTAACACCGTTAGGGGACATGACTGCCTGAACTTACAAACCTGTAAATCATAAAAGCATAAAATCACTAAAAAGACTGATTTTTACTGTATGTAATTGAGGCCTTAGTAATCAAACATCTTAAAAATACAAGCATTTCTATCTACATCAGCAGACGACTCTCAAGTTCGTAAGATTTAACGACACTGGAAAAGCCTGGACTGGCTTAGGAAATAAAAATCACCGATTTTGCTGTATCTTTTTATTTTTATATTCATGTTGGCACCTCCCTTGTCCCGCAGTGTGGACGTTTCCTCCCAGTTCCTGTGTATCATTCATGATACACAGACCCCGCTCCTTCCTCTGATACTTGGCTCATCTCTCGGGAGCAAGCCTTCCCCAGCCCGGTCTCAGCCCAGACACATGTGTGTTGTTTACAGGGTTTAAGTACCTGTGGTGTCTGGAGCTGAATCAGTCCCTGTATGTGGGAGCTGCCCTAGTCCCTGTCCCAAGGCAGGGCTGAACCCTGGTGGAGAACTTCCAGATTCCTTCCCTCTTCCTAGAGTTAGCGTCAAAAAACCCCCCAGGAAACCCTCCAGGATCCAAACCCTGTTGCAGACCCAGCTCAGTAATTAACCCACATACATTGCTTGGAGATTCTGCCAGGACAGGAGATGCCCCAAGTGCCCGTCGTCCTTGACTTACACCTGGCTGGGTCACCAGTGCGAGGTCTGGCAGAGCCCCGGGGACCAGCAGTTCCCCAGGCTCAGGCTGCGACCACAGGGCCCCCACCACCCCAGCCACCTTACCCGGAGAGACGCCTGCTTCTGCTCTCTACTTCGCCTGCACTGAACGCTACTTCAGCATCTCTTAACCGGCGAGACACACCCTTTCACCTCCTCCTCTGTCTCCCAACCAGATCTCCGACCCTTCCCTCAACAAATCCTCTCATTGTAGCAAAGAATAGAACTTGTAATGCTTTTTTTTTTTTTT
>NC_043715.1:55568606-55572694 GCF_006229205.1 Suricata suricatta
AAAGCAGAGAAGTAAAATCCTTCTATAAGAGGAAGACAAAGCTTAAATGGGCGCCTGGGTGGCTCAGTCCGTTAAGCGTCTGACTCTGGCTCAGGTCATGATCTCACAGTCTCTGGGTTCGAGCCCCACGTTGGGCTCTGTGCTGACAGCTCAGAGCCTGGATCCTGCTTCGGATTCTGTGTGTCCCTTTCTCTCTCTGACCCTCCCCTGCTTGTTCTCTCTCTCAAAAATAAACATTAATAAGAATTTTTTTAAGTTAAGCTTTAAGTATGACACTTTTTTTTGACCTAATATTCTGGCCAAAAATTTGTTTTAAATATTAGAAAGTCACACTCTTGGCATTGATGCAAGGAAAGGAACACCCACAACCCACAGCAGACGGAGAGCCATGTCCTTGAGTGAGCTCTGGGCTTGAATCCTGTTTGTTTATCAGCCCTGTGTCCGCATGTCCTCTGAGGAGCTTCTTCGTCTACGTGAGCCTCAGCCTCCTCGTCTGTGACACGGGAATGACAGGATTACCCCCATAGGGCACACAGCCCCCCAGTCATGTTAGATTCTTCTGTTTTTATTTCTGAGGCAGCCCCTGATGTGTTCTTGAGCCACTGTCTCGAGGTGTGGCCGACACACAGAAGTTGTCCGTATTTGATGTGTGGCAAGTTGATGAGTTTGTGAGTAATCTGCCATAAACGGATCTGCCAACACGGTGTGTAAGACTTCCTCTCGGATCAGTGTGTCAGTGCACACGGCACCCAACTGCTAAGTGTGCTCAGCACTCCTGGTCTCTAGGACTTGGTGGTCACACATCCCTGAAAAGTCATGGCCTGGGGCCACCCTCTCCCAGCCCCTGGGGAACCCCATTCCACTGTTTCATGGGTCTATTTAAGACTCCTCCTGAGATTCCGGACAGAAGGACCCCGTGGCCTCAGCCTTCGGGGTCTGGGTCCTGTCACTTAGCACAGCCTCTCTGGGTTCCTCCCCGCTATCAGCAATGCTGGGATGCCCTTCTTTTTAAACACTGAATGACACTTGATCCTATTTTCTTTCGCATTGGATGCTTTTATTTGAACACAAGCTTTTGGCCCAGAGCCCTTAACAGCTGGAGGAGGCTTGGGGCCAATCTTCCCCACCCCAGAGCCTCAGTTTCCAAGCTTCTCCTCTCCCCTTTCCAGGAAATGAAAGTAAACTTGATTCTCTTGGAGCAGAAGGTAGGTTTGAAAACACACAGACACACGTTTGAGCTCCAGGAGAGAGAGAGAGAGAGAGAGAGAAGGAGAGGGAGAGAGAGAGATCAGAGAGCCGATCAGGGGGGAGGGGGAAAGAGCTGTAGGGACCTCATCAGGAGGGTCTTCTCAGGGTTTCTGGACTCAGACTAGATTCTCAGTCCCACCAAAAATGCTGAGTGAACTTGAACGGATTACCTTCCGTCTCTGAGCTGCGTAAATAAACAAGACCACCCACAGCAGGACAGCCCAAGGTGCTGTCCTCGGAGCCAGCTGTGATAAAGGAGCTGCCACCCTACTGTATCTTGGCGGGACTCAAGGACAGGCAAAGGAGGGGCAGAGCCTTTTTGTGGGGAAAAGAAACAAAGCCTGAGGCTAAGCAGAAAGCAGATACCCTGGGTAATTAACTGGGGGTCCCATTTGGCTTTCTCTGGGTCAGCTGACAGGGGAAGCAGGGACGGTATTAGGGAAGTATCCGTTACTAAGTCCTGGTCCTTTTTGGCTGATTGCTAGAGGGGTCGCAGTTTGGCTGGTTCTTGGAAGTAGTGGTCTGACCTGAGAGAGCAGGCTGGCTTCCTGGGCTGGCTGTCACTGCAGACGCTGGGCTGGCGTTCTATTTTGTAACATGGCCAGGCCACCCTCTGTTGGTATATTTAAAAGACAGTAGACATAGCCTTGTTCTTACGTGTGTGATGAATATGATAAATAATATTACCCACCTCCTGGGGCACCTGGGTGGCTGTCAGTTGAGCACATAACTTGGGTTATGATCTCGTGGTTCCTGGATGCGAGCCCCTCCTCGGGCTCTGTGCTGACAGAGTGTTTTGGCTTCTGTGTCTCCCTCTCTCTCTGACCCTCCTCCGCTCATACTTTGTCTCTGTCTTTCAAAAATAAATAAACTTTAAACAAATATTTTTAAATATCACCCATCTCCAGAGGTTGTGAACATCTAACAGACGCGTTTCACCAGGAAGGGTAATCCTGCCTCAGGACCTTTGCACTTACCATTCCCTCCATCTGAACACCTCTTTCCTCTTTTTCCTCAACCACATCTCAGCTCAAATATCACTTCTTCAGGCAGGACTTCCCTAGGCCTTCCGCACAGCGTGCTGATTGTAGGTAACCACACTGCCCACTACGCTGGGAAGTTGCCCAGAGGGTAGATCTTAAATCTCACCACAGGGGGAAAAAGCAAAACAAAACAACCCCAGCTAACTCTGTGGGCTGAAGGATATGTGAACCAACCTTATTGTGGTAACAATTTCTTGTTTTATTTTTTTATGTTTTTTATTTATTTTTTGAGAGACAGAGACAGTGCGAGCAGGGGAGGGTCAGAGAAAGAGGGAGACACAGAACCGGAAGCAGGCTCCAGGCTCTGAGCTAGCTGTCGGCACAGAGCCCGACGCGGGGCTTGAACCCATGAACCCTGAGATCATGACCTGAGCCGAAGCCGGCTGCTCAACCGACTGAGCCCCCAGGCGCCCCTGTGGTCATAATTCTTAACACACGGGTGCACCACCTCATCACCTCCGCCTTAAATGTACACAATATTATCTGTCAGTTGAATCTCAACCCCGCTGGAGAGACGTGTATGAAGGACATTTCCTTCGCTCCGAAAAGCTCCGCGTGCCCACCGGGGTCTGCGCCCTCACCCACCTGCACTCCTTAGCACATGCCCATCTGCTTTCTGCCCCCTGGTGGTATAAAATAGACTAAGTCTTGAAGAGGGGACCAGGCTTAGGAATGAATAACGTGGTGATGTTGGTGGGAAAGGGACCCGGTCACATGATAGGGTCTGGGATGAATTCTCCAAAGAAGGGCCTTTCAGGCTGAGCTCTGAAGAGTAGGTAGGCGTTTTCCACATTAATTTTTGTAGGTTTGTTTATTCATCGTGAGGGAGCGTGAGCAGGGGAGGAGCCGAGGGGGGTGGTGGAGAGAGAATCCCGGGTTCTGAGCTGTCAGTGCAGAGCCTGACATGGGGCTCAGACTCACAGGCCATGAGATCATGACCTCAAGAGCCAGATGCATAACTGAATGAGCCGTCCAGGTGCCGTGGGATTTGCCAAATCAAAAGAGAAGTGGGGGTGGGGGTGGGAGCGAGAGGAAAGGGGAAGGGAGGGCGCCTGGGGGCTCAGTCGGCTAAGCGTCCGACTTCGGCTCAGGTCATGATCTCCCAGTTCGTGGGTTCGAGCCCTAGTCGGGCTCTGTGCTGACAGCTCAGAGCCTGGAGTCTGCTTCGGATTCTGTGTCTCCCTCCCTCTCTCTCTGACCTTCCCTGCTCACACTGTCTCTCTCTGTCTCTCAAAAATAAATAAAAAAAACATTTAAAATTTTTAAAAAATGAATAATATTAAAAATATTTTTTAATAAATAAATGAAAGAGAAGCAGGGGTGGGGTGAGGCGGGAGGCTTCTGGTGCAGACACCAGTGCTTGCGGTGCCTGGAGAGGCCAAGGGGCTGCCTGGGACCTGACGTTCATGATTAAATAATCTTCATCTTGAGAGCCTGGGAAGCAGGCTCTTGGGTTTTGTTCGGTGTCTTGAGATTTTAGCATCATCCCTGGTTTTAAAAAGGTAAAGGGGCACCTGAATGGCTTAGTGGGTTAAGTGTCCAAGTTCAGCTCTTCTCACTCGCTCTCTGCCCCTCCCCCACTTGTACGTACTTTCTCTCTTTCTCTCTCTCAAAAATAAATAGGAGCGCCTGGGTGGCTCAGTCGGTTCAATGTCTGACTCTTGATTTTGCCTCAAGTCATGATCTCATGGTTCATGAGTTTGAGCCCCACATCAGGAGTATCTCTCTCCTCTCTCTCTCTGCCTCTACCCTGTTTATGCTCTCTCTCAAAATAAATAGACTTTAAAAAATTAAAAA
>NC_043715.1:55572794-55574410 GCF_006229205.1 Suricata suricatta
CAGTCGGTTAAGTGTCCGGCTTTGGCTCAGGGCATGATCTCACGGTTCGTGGGTTCGAGCCCCATGTCGGGCTCTGTGCTGACAGCTCAGAGCCTGGAGCCTGTCTTTAAAGTCTGTGTCTCCCTCTCTCTCTGACCTTCCACTGCTCACGCTGTCTCTCTCTCAAGAATGAATAAAACATTAAAAAGACTTTTTTTAATGAAGAAGTAAACCGCACACAGGGTACAAAATAAAGACTAAATCACTCCACTCTGTGTGTCCTCAGCAGAACCTGGAACAGGCACTTACAGCACACGCATGGGTTTCTCAGGCAGCTCTATCCGCAGTAGCCCAGAGGTGGGACCGGCCAAGGGCTCACCCGGTGCAGGAGCAAAGGAAGTGCCGTCCGCAGGATGGCGAGCTACTTAGCCACAGAGGACACTGGGCTCTGATCCGTGCCCCGTGCGTGCGGGCGGACCTTGGAGACACCATGCCTCGGGGGCCTGGGCGGCTCGGTTGGTTAGGCTTCCAGCCCTTGATTTCAGCCCAGGTCTGTTCTCACAGTTCGTGGGATCGAGCCCCGCATCAGGCTCTGTGCTGACAGCATGGCCCTGCTTGGGGTCCTCTCTCCTCCTCGTTCTGCCCCTGCTCCCTCACGCACTCGCTCTCTTTCTATCTCTATCTCTGTCAAAAAAAAAAAAAATAAACATTAAATCCATCACAGAAAGTGAAAGAAGCCAGAGAGGATGGGGCAGGACAGGCCAGCAGGTAACTCTGAACGTCACTAGATCTGCATTTGTGGAAATAGCAGCGCAGCCTTTGCTCCATCCGCCTTCTGCGGACACACCTTTACTTGGAAAGGGGTCTGGAAGCGTTCTTGGTCCCCTCCACACAGTGGCCTCAGGGGCGGCTCCTGCTTGTCCACGTTGTCCGGGCACCGCGTCCCTCGTAAGTACATTCCAGACGTGTACCCTCCGGGATCTCCTGGCACTTCTCGGACTTGAGACGACCGAGCGGGTCGGAAGGCTTGCTATGACAATTCCTGGCACCGCAGGTGGGGGCTGGGTCCTCACAGGAGAACATCTTTCCTGGCACCAGAACCCAGCGTCAGTGTGAACGTCCAGACCACAAGCTTGTGCAGCCTGGGCCTCTGGACCCAGGGTGTGCAGGGGGTTCTGCATGCGGAAGAACAGACCGGAGATGGCATAGAAATAATCCTGGGGGCGCCTGGGCGGCTCCGTCGGTTAAGCGTCTGACTCTTGATTTCGGCTCAGGTCATGATCTCAGGGTTCGTGGGTTCAGTCCCCGCACGCTGACAGTGCGGAGGCTGCTTGGGATTCTCTCTCCCTCTCTCTGGCCTCCCCGGTCTCTCTCTCCCTCTCTGCCCCTTCCCCTGCTCATGCATGCGCTCTCAAATTTTGAAACACTTAAAAAGATGTGAGATACACACACATACATGCAGTGAAATATTACTCAGCCATTAAAAAGAATGAAATCTTGCCATTTGTAACAACATAGACGGAACTGGAGAATATTACGCTGACCAAAATAAGTCAGCCAGAGAAAGACAGGTACATGTGCTTTTACTCATTTGTGGAATTTAGGAAACAACAGGTGACCATATGGGAAAGGGGGGG
>NC_043715.1:55574510-55581656 GCF_006229205.1 Suricata suricatta
ACAGCCTCGGCCATCACGTCGCAAGCATGTGCCGGCCGCCGGCTGCCGCCAGGCCGCTGTTCCTTGTACTCAAACTCGGAAGTGCGCTGAAACTTCATTCGGTGCTCCAAAAAAAAAAAAAAAAAAAATCGCGCTTTCAGACTTCGGAGTAGACCCCGGCCATTTGCAGCCCCCAGTGGAGAGACAGGATCAGATATTTGGGTCACACAAGCGGGCAGGCTTGGGAAGGATGGCAGACCGGGAGAATCCATGCGTCTGCCGTGCGATGGCACACGGTGTCGTCTAAAACAAAATGCGGGGGCACCTGGGGGGCTCGGCGGGCTGGCCGGCTGGGTTTCGCTCAGGTCATGGTCTCAGGGTTTGCGAGTTCAAGCCCTGCCTCGGGCTCTCTGCTGTCAGCACAGAGCCCACTGGGGTCCTCTGCGCCCCTCTCTGTGCCCTGCCCCCACTCATGCTCGCGCTCTCCCTCCCTCCCTCTCATAAACAGACACACCTGTCCCGGTGTGGCTCCTAGCACACAGGTGAGCATGCATCAGTGTTTAGCCGGTGACAAGTACCAGCAGAAAGATCAGAAAATCCACACTTGAGCGTCAGCCCCATAGCAAGCGAAGGAATTCTGAGTCACTTGAAAGTTGGCGTTTACATTTGAACACATTTTTACTTTTTTTAAAAATTTTTTTAATGTTTTATTTTTTTAGTTTTGATACAAAGAGAGACAGAGCATGAGAGGGGGAGGGGCAGAGAGAGAAGGAGACACAGAACCGGAAGCAGGCTCCAGGCTCTGAGCTAGCTGTCAGCACAGAGCCTGACGGGGGGCTCGAATCCACGAACGTGAGATCTGACCTGACCCGAAGTCGGAGCCACCCGGGTGCCCCTGAACACATTTTTTCAATGAAGCACATTGCTTAGATAAGATGAAATGGCAAATCCTGAGTTTTCTTTTTTATTTTTTTAGGTTTATTTATTTTAAGAGAGACATAGACAGTAGGCGTGGGGAAGGGGCAGCGAGAGAGAATCCCAAGCAGGCTCCACACAGCACACAGCCCAGTGTGGGGCTTGAACTCACGAAACGTGAGATCATGGCGGGGGGGGGGGGGGGGGGGGGGGGGGGGGGGGGGGGGGGGGGGTCTGGAGTGGCTCAGTCGACTAAGCGTCCAACTTCGGCTCAGGTCAAGATCTCACGGTTTGTGAGTTCGAGCCCCGTATCAGGGTCTGTGCTGACAGCTCAGAGCCTGGAGCCTGTTTCAGATTCTGTGTCTCCCCTCTCTCTGCCCCTCCCCTGCTCCTCCTGCTCTGTCTGACTCTGTCCCAAAAGTAAATAAACATTAAAAAATTCAAAAAAAAAAAAATTTAAAAAAGAAAACAGGGCTATGATAGAAGCTTCTGAGAATTAAAAAACGAACACAAAAACACAACAGTGACCTGTTTGCAAAGAGACGAATGGGGGGATTTGGTTCTGTCAGGAGCAGTTTTTCTAAGGAAATTGCATTTCGGTTTATAAAGATGCATAGAGGCTTGTGTGGCGAGGGGCTAGTGAAGGTAGCATCCTATGCTGCTGCCCTGGGTCAGGAAAGAAATGACAGGTCAGCCATGAGGAGGGGACAGGCAGAGAGAGAGAGAAATTACTTAGAAGAAACTAACAGGGACAAGGTATTTAGGTCCCTGCGAGCGCTGGTAAGAATTTGGTTTTCCAAGGACACCGGGGACCTGTGAGGTCCTTCTGGCTGGTTTCATGCCAGGATAATTATTCGCATTTGGAGAAGTACATTCTGGTCCAGCTCGGGACGCATTCCCGGGAGGCCAGCGCGGATGCAGGGCGAGCGCAGCCCTCAAGGTGAGGCCCAGAGGGGCGTGGGGAGGGGTTTGCAAGGTCAGCGTCCGGGGAGGTGGGCTCACAGGCACTGGGCATGTAATTTCGTCCCGCACCCGGGACGCTAGGGGAGAGGGGAGTGCTCTACAGCAAGGGGAGCGTGTACATGAGACATTAAGGTTGCGGATCAGGAAAACCGAACGTGCCCTAGATGCAAATCGCTGCGAGCACCAAGAGCCGGGATGCGCTTTCCCGCTGCGGCCACCAGGGGACGCGCCGAGCCCGGCCATCCGGCAGCGCGGAGACGCCGTCTCCGCGAGCACGTCCTTCTCCGGCCAGCAGGGGGAGCGCACGAGCCAGACCAGCGTCTCCAGGCGGCGCGGGCGCGCCTTCAGTGCAGTGTCGTGCGTTCAAAACCCCATGCCCCCCAGTTCAGCCCCTGGGCGCCTCTAATGACCTCTGGGCTTCATTTTCTCCTTTTATAAAACGGACCAAACACTGTTAAGTGATGGATACATGTTAGCCCCCTGGCCTGGGCCCCAAGTGACCACATGACCTCCTGCCCCCAAACTGATGCTCTTACCGGCACAGTGGCCGCTGCGAGGAAGACAAATCCCAAAGTATCCCTGCGAATAATTTGGGACACGAACAGACGCCCCGGTTTGATTTGTTCTGTTTAGTCCTCAGGCCCTGGAGCTGTGACTTCCCAAAGGGTGAATGTAAGTCCCAGCATTTCCCCAGTCTGCTTTCTTGTTCTCTACATTTTGTTTTGTTTTTTGTTTTTTAAAGTTTATTTATTTTGAGAGAGTATGAGTGGGGGAGGGCCAAGGAGAGAGAGAATATCTCAAGCAGGCTCCACACTAACAGCCCAGAGCCCGACATGGGGCTCAAACTCACAACCCGTGAGATCATGCCCTGAGCCGAAATCAAGGGCCACCCAGGCACTCCATTGTTCTCTATGTTTTAATAAATCAGAGTGTATCTTTGATTAAAGTTACATGGTTCCACATTTTTTACATCGTTTGCAGGGGTGGCTGGGTGGCTCAGTTGGTTGAGCGTCCGTTTGGCTCAGGTCATGATCCCAGGGTCGTGGACCGAGCCCCACATCAGGCTCCACGCTAAGCACAGAACCTGCCTGGGATTCTCTCCTTCTCTCCCCCCTCTGCCCCTCTCTGCTGCTTGCGTGCCTTCTCTCTCTCTCTAAAATTAAAAAAAAAAGTTTAAATAAAAATAAAGTGGTTTGTAAAAGATGAGAACTGACAGAGGTCTCTCCCTGCCACGCATCTCTCGGCTCCCAGCCTCCTCTACGAGTGTCAGCTGGCACTTAACTAGCCTCCCGCCGCTCAGATCTAGACGCGTTTTTCTCCCATGACTGATGCCTTAGCCACACCTTCTACATTATTGTTTGTTGTCTTTTGCTTCCGAGGTGTGTCCTGCAGATCTGCCCCCAGCAAAGAGCTTGGTCCCTTTTTCGCATAGCACTTGCCTACCGTTGCGACGGTGTGTAAAGATCAGAATATCTTAATTTAGTCCTTTATTGACAGGTTGTTTCTAAGATTTTCTTTAAGAAATCTCTGTATCTGGGGCATCTGGGTGCTCAGCTGGTTAAGCATCCTGCCTGGGCTCAGGTCATGATCTCACAGCTCATGAGTTCGAGCCCCACGTTGGCCTCTGTGCTGACCGCTGCCAACAGCAGCTGGAGCCTGCTTTGGATTCTGTGGCTTCCTCTCTCTCTCTGCCCCTCCCCTGGTTGTTCTCTCTCTCTCTCAAAAGTAAATAAACATTAAAAAATCAAAATAAAATAAAATAAGCCTCTATACCCAAGGTGGGGCTCAAACTTACAACTCCAAGATCAAGGGTTTCATGCTCTACCCGCCAAGCCGGCCGGCGCCCCTCCCCCGCCCCCGCAACAGATTCTCAACTCGGTGCACGTGCTGTTGCGCCGGCAGGGTAATTAGCAAGAAATGGCAAAAGGACAAATGCCTTTGCAGTTTCAATCTTTAATTGCCAACTGGCCATGCGGGCCCTTTCAACGTGTCCGAGCAGGTCTGTGCCTTCATGCTTTTCCAGTTCCAGGATGGGCTTGTGCTCGTGAACTCTGTTCACATCCTTGGCCCACAGGGGACACAGATTTCCAAGTATTTAGCCATCTGCTTGGGGGGCACTCATCTCTGCTCGCAGGACACGGATTTGAAAGGCTGACATCTTGCTTCCTTTCACACATACGCACTGTCACTTAACACCATGGCATCCAAAACGCCTAGAATCCCCGTTTAGGAGATGTACAGACCGAGGAAGGCATCTCTGCGTGGCCTCGCTTGTAAGCAGTTCTCTTTCAGAGATGATACGATATTACTATGTTATCGCTGTAAGTGTTGTTATTATAGTAATAAGCATTACCAGCACCACGGACACTGTTAGCACTTGAGAATGAGTGTCATCCCTTGTAAGTGTTGCTATTTTCCTCGTAAGCATAGACTGCTATCATCACCAGGATTTTTAGTATCATCTAGAATGATAAGTAGTGCTATTATTTTTCTCACTTCCAGGCTCATGGACCCTGAGGAGCATCTGCGCTGCCCGCCTGCTCCGGCTGAAGGGACGTCCACAGACCCTAGAGCTGAGCTTGGCAAGAATAGAAGTTTTCCTGCATTTCTTTGACCGCACGCTAAGGTACAAGGCAGGCGTGCTGTTGGTCGACCAAGAATTGTAGGACCCTGAGCACACGGTCTGGAGGAGCGCAGGAAAGAATGTGCCGCGGGCAGAGCTGCCTACAGTGTCCTTGTGGCGCAGAGCTTCTCCCCGGGCCTGCTGTGTGTCCAGGCTCCTTGAGTCACTGGTCCGTCCATCTGTCTGTCCACTCAGCCAGTGCCCAAGCTAAGTGACACCCCGGCTGGGTCGGAGCCACGCTTTGCCCCGGGAAGCTCCCCGTCTTGAGGGGAAGGCAGCACAGCGCAGGCAGCGGGTGGCAAATCACAAAGTGGAACAGAACTTGCAGGTGTGTGTCCCCTCGAGGTTTAGTCTACTCCTCAGGGCCGCCCCCTGCCCCCCTGTGCCCCCCCCCAGAGGCTCCGCTGGCCCTGAGCTCTGCTGACAGCTGGGACCCCACAGCCCCCCTGCCGGGATCTCCGTGTGCCCGTTGGCAGAGTCACTGTAGATAGAATCGTCCAGTGAATTCCAGTGGACTCTTGACTTAAACAGAAAACAAAAAAAACGCTTAGGGTGATTTTCCTAATGACTCCTCCAATGCTAATCACCTTTAACTCATTCAGGCCTGTTCTCTGCTCTCAGAGAGCTTCCGTTTCAGAGCTCGGCTTCCTATTTATTTATTTTTAAAATTTTAAAATATTACTATAAAATATATTTTATATCGTTATTAATTTATTATTAAATTGGAGGGTTAGAGCGAGAGGGAGACACAGAATCTGAAGACAGGCTCCAGGCTCTGAGCTGGCAGCACACAGCCCGAAATGGGGCTCGAACCCACGAACCTGAGCAGAAGTTGGACGCTCAGCCGACTGAGCCCCCCGGTGCCCGGTCGGGCTCCAGTCTGTGAAGCCTCAGCCCTACCCGCCCCCCCTGCATCCTCGGCCTCGGGAAATTCTCCTGGAGAATTAACATCCATCCCCACTCATTGTTATGGCTTTTTTCCTAGTGGTTAAAACTTTTAAGGTTTACTCTCTTAGCAATTTCCAGATACACACCGAGTACCATTAACAGCCCTCCCCGGGACTGACTCGTTCCATAACTGGGAGTTTGTGCCTTTGAACCCCCTTCCCCCTGCACCCCAGAACCTCGGGTCCGTCCTCTGTATTGACGACTTTGGTTTTTTGATCCTTTTTTTTTTTTAATTTTTTAGATGCCACAGATAAGCGAGATCATATGGTATTTGTCTCTCTGTCAGATTTCACTCAGCAGGAGGCCCCGCACCTCTCAGAACCAGCCCTGTATCCCTCATGCAAATGCTGGAGGAAGCTGCGCCAGCCTCCTGCCCACACACAGATTGCGGGCTTGTCTTCCAGGGCTGGGGCGGGACCCACGCGGAACCCCAGAGCTGGCACAGAGACTGTTCTATCTTTATCCCGAAGTGAAAACAGCTGAGCTACCGAAGCCGCAGCAAGAAATCTTGTCCAAGTTCCCGGGGGGAGGGGGGGGCCCGGGGAGGACAGCCGCACTTAACCCCCCTCGGAGGAGTTTCCGGCAAAGTCGGGGCCCAGACAGCGAGTGGGTCCACTTTCCTTAGCATCAAAAAGCCCGAAGGAGCCTTCCGTCCTCTCCCATTGAAGCCCAACGCTCCTCCTTTTGTTAAGTTGATACACACCAACTCTTCTCCTGGCCCTTCCTCCGTTTACTGGGAGGTCCCGCATGCACGTGTAAATAAACCTGTCTTTTCTCCTGCTAATCTGACCATTGTCAGTTAATTTCCAGGCCCTCAACCCCTGGCCTCAAGCTGGAAGAGACGGTTTCCCCAGGCTGGACCCCCCGCCACCGGCCTCAGTTCCCAGGTTAGCGGGTTCTGAGCCTGGAGCGGACCGGCCCCAGGCACGAAGAAATCCGGCTGCCTTCCGAGCCGTTGAGTCAGGGCCTGGAAAGAGGCCCTGTCAAGGGCTCCGTGTTCAACAACAAGGTCTGTCCTCACAAGAATCTTTAGGAGTATCCACCAAACCATACAGGGCTCTTCTTTGTTGATTTTGTGAATGTTTATTCATTTTTGAGGGAGAGAAAGAGAGAAAGAGGGCACACACGTGAGCAGCCTGAATGGGGGAGGGGCAGGGAAAGAGGGAGACACAGAATCCGAAGGAAGAAGCCCGACGTGGGGCTCAAACTCACGAACCCTGAGATTATAACCTGAGCTGAAGTCTGGTGCTTAACCGACTGAGCCACCCAGGAGCTGCCCCAAAAGACTCTTAAATAAAGAGTAAGGGGGGGGGGGTTGGGCTCGATGGGGGATGGGTATTAGGGAGGGCACCCGTTGGGTGAGCACGGGGAGGTTCTATGTAAGCCATGAGTCCCTGAATTCTACTCCTGATATTACTGCCACACCATATGTTAACTAACTTGGATTTACACACACACACACAGTCCCACAAATCCTCAAGAGACAGGCGATTTCTGCCCCGTCTCCTGGCGCCCTCTGGTTTCCCTGTCACTAAAGCAAAACAAAAAAACAACCACCTTCTTGCAACAGACCCATCAGAAGCGGTTCCTTGAAGGGACCCGCGCCTGAAATCTCTCCACAAGCTGCACCTGGCCCGGTCTCCCCGCCCGTCCCCGCCCCCGTCCCCGTCCCTCCCCCCCCCCCGCCCGGTCCCGCCCGGCCCCACGCCGCCGACGGC
>NC_043715.1:55581756-55590064 GCF_006229205.1 Suricata suricatta
CCTCACTCTTTGGAGCATCCGTTCACCGAAAACTCACACCAGGGGCGCCGGGCTGGCTCGGTCCGCGGAGCCTCTGGCCCTTGATCTCAGGGTCCTGAATTTGAGCCCCACGCCGGGTGTAGACCTTGCTTAAAACAATAATGGTAACAAGACTTTATTCAGGACAAATGACTAGGGATCGTAAGGAAGGAAAAATCGTTCTGGGGTGCCTGGAGGGCTCACTCGGCTAAGCACCCGACTTTGGCTCAGGTCATGCTCTCAGGGTTCGTGAGTTCGACAGCTCAGAGCCTGCTCCCATCCTCTGTCCCCCGCTCCCTGCGTCTTTCATCTGCTTGGGGCTCCCAGACATATGTATGTCCATGATTACATTCCTTGTTTCTGTTAATCTTTTAATTATTTGAGGGAGCGCCGGGGTGTCTCAGCCAGGAACCTAGAAAGCTCTAGAGGATTATTATTTATTTTTAATTTTTAGGATGTTTTTAATGTTTCAGAGACAGTGAGACACAGAGCATGCGTGGGGGAGGGGCAGAGAGAGAGGGAGACGAGACACAGAGTCGCCAGCAGGCTCCGTGACCCGGGCCGTACTTGGACGTTAACCGGATGCGCCACCCGGGTGCCCCGTCCACCTGTAGCTTCTCATGTACCTTTAAATAAACATAAACAACGTGACAACGTGGCATGTTTCAGGGTGACGCATTCTGAACCCCTGCGGGTCCTGACGGGGGTGGGGGATGGGGGGTAGATATCCGGCCCAACGGCAAACAGGTGAGGAAGCAAGGAAGGCCGGAGCAGAGTGAGGGGCTGCGCGGTGGAAGGTTACGGAGAGGGGCTCTCCGGGGCCCCTACCCAACCAGCCTCCCCGGCTTCCTGCTGAAGGTCGGGGGGGGGGGGGGGGCGATGGACATCACAGGTGGAGGCTGAGAGTCAATCGGGTATCAGGGGTCATCAGATATCAAGGGGGGGGCGGACAGCCGGATTCTTTGCTCAGAGGGGCTGGGCAGGCCCAAGACAGGTCAAGGCTGAGCTCAAGGCCTAGTTAAGAGGTCAAAGTCTGGGTTGCCTGACCACAGTTTGGTCAAGGGAGAGCCTTGGTCGGGATGTCCCCTTGAAGTGTGGTGAAAAAGGCATCTCTGTCGATGGCCTTTCACCCCAAAACCCACGATCCATCCCCGTCTAATCAGGACAAAAACCCAAATCCCAGTGGAAGCACTTTCTACAAAATCTTGTTATGCCTCAAAGCAGTCATTAGCATCAAAAATAAGTCAAGTCTGAGGAAACCCTCACAGCCAAGTGGAGCCTGAACAACCCTGACGATGAAAGGTAATGTGGTCTCCTGGATGGAACCAGGACATTGCGGGAAGAGACAAACCCAGGGGCGCCTGGTGGGTTCGGCTCAGGGCATGATCTCACGGTTCCTGGGCTCGAGCCCCTGCATTGGGCTCTGTGCTGACAGCTCAGAGCCTGGAGCCTGCTTCCAATTTTGTGTGTGTGTCTCTCTCTCTGCCCCTCCCCTGCTCATGCTTGGTCTGTCTCTCAAAAAAAAAAAAAAAAAAAAAAAAAGAATAAATTAAAAAAAAATTTTAACTGATATGTGGCTACTCCATGTTGCTTGGAATTCAAAATATTCTCCAGAGGCGCCTGGGTGGCTCAGTCGGTTGAGCGTCCGGCATCAGCTCAGGTCATGATCTCACGGTTCGCGGGCTCGAGCCCCGCATCAGGCTCTGTGCTGACAGCTAGCTCAGAGCCTGGAGCCTGCTTCAGATTCTGTGTCTCCCTCTCTCTCTGACCCTCCCCTGCACGTGCTGTGTCTCTCTGTCTCTCAAAAATAAATAAAAAACATTAAAAAAGAAAACCCAAAATATTCTCCAAACAGTTCATCAAACTTCATTTGAATGAGGGTCTGACAGTCTTTCCTGAATCCCGTGGAAGGAGGAATTCCTGCCTTATTCCCATGTCCCTTTTAGATAACCCCCTCCCGCCCCCTCCTCCCCTACCCACAGCCCTTTGCTGTCTGTGGCCAGCAGCCCAGGCCTCGATCTCTCCGAGGCCCACAGACGGCACTCTGCAGGTGAGGAAACGTCCAGTCACCCATTTCCTTTCCAACCCAAGTTCCTGGATCTTTTCCTCTCTTGTTAGTTTGATCCATTTTGAGCATGACTCCATCCCTGGCCGGCCATTCGGGCCTGCCCAGCCCAGCCTTAATAAAGAATCCTGCTGTCCCCACCACCCTTGATATCTGATGACTCCCGATATCTGATCGAGTTCCCCGAGCTGTCTCTTGGATGTCGCCATCCTGGGCAAGAAGCTGTGAAACTGGTTTTATAGGCATCCTCTCTCCACGGGTGTCCCTCTTGTAAATGTTCAGCCACTGACCTCACAGAGCCTGATACGAGTCTCAAATCCATGGACTTCGAGATCATGACCTGAGCCAAAGGCGGACGCTTACCCAACTGAGCCCACCAGGCGCCCCCTGAAGATTTCTTAAAGTAATCTCTATACCCAACGTGGGCCTCGAACTCAGCCCTAACATCAAGAGTCACATGCTCCACTGACTGAGCCAGCCAGGTGCCCCCTAAAAGGCGAAAAATGTTTATAGCCCCGTTAAAACAAAAGAAAAAGTCATCAGTTAAGTTAATTTTACAAAGACACTTTTTAGAACCCAGTAAGTCCAAAATAGGATCTTCTTTTCTAATGGAGATCAATACAAGAAGCTGATCAAACCGGCTATGCTAGTCTGTTTGTTTTTACTAAATCTTTGAGATCCTGTGTGAATTTGGACCTTGGAGTGCTTTCCTGTCTGAACCAACCACATCCAGGCATCGGCGGACACTGGGAGGTTCAAGGGAATCTGTGGAGAAAGTGTTTTTCCTAGTCTTTCCTTCTAACAAAACTGGAGGAACTTATAGAGTGGCCATCTCATTAAAAAAACAATAATGGGGGCGCCTGGGTGGCTCAGTTGGTTAGGCCTCTGACTTCGGCTCAGGTCAGATCTCACGTTTGTGGGTTCGAGCCCCGCGTCGGGCTCTGTGCTGACAGCTAGCTCAGAGCCCGGAGCCTGCTTCCGTTTCTGTGTCTCCTTCTCTCTCTGCCCCTCTTCCTCTCATGCTCTGTCTCTCTCTCTGTATCAAAAATAAATAAAATATTTTAAAAAAAAACAATAATGTGTAATGTTAATTTTTTGAGATAAACAGAGACAGGACGTGAGCGGGGGAGGGGCAGAGAGACAGGGAGACACAATCTGAAGCGGGTTCTGAGCTGTCTGCACAGAGTCTGACATGGGGCTTGAACCCATGAACCACCAGATCGTGACCTGAGCCGAAGTCAGACACTTGGCCAACCGACTGAGCCCTTCACCTGGGCGCATTATCTATGTGGGAAAAAAAACTATTCATCTCCATTCCAGAAGGAATTGGGGTTTGACTTTTACTTACGGTATGGATGTGGATTGTCTGACAGCTCTGAACCAACACGTTTGTCATAACCCAGCCGGGCCGGAAGCCTCTGGTTTCACACTCAGAACGAGGGTCACGGACAGATTAGACACGGGTACGTAAACTGCGGTGTGTGGGCCCTTCTCAAACGTAGGGCGCTGTGTTTGTGCGTGTGGACAAGGACGTCCATGCCCAGCACGGCTCGGACTCACAGCCCTGAGATCAGAGTCGAGCTCTCCATCTCACAGTCCGTGAGTCCCGGCCCTGGGTCAGAGCCTGGAGCCGGCTTCACACTCTGTGTCTCCCTCTCTCTATCAAAAATAGTAAACATTAAAAAAAACCTTTTTTTTAATTTCTTCGCAAGACCTCCAAGGTCTGCCTGATCTGGTCTCTCTCCCTCGCCCCTGGTTTACCACATCTCTAGCAGAGAGGGGATTTAAGATCCGCCCAAGCCCCATCTTCTTAGAAACTTCTGCCCCGTCCTTCATTCATGTGATCAGTCACCGATTTCATGAATATTTGGAGCTACTAGTATTTTCTGAGGACACATGGCACACAGAAGAGCCGTCTTTGGTTGTCAGCTGGGGAGAAAGGCAAGAAATCAATGGTCAAAAGACAGAAGCCAAGCACAAGGAGGCTGGTTTCGGTCACCGGGAGCAACCGCAGGTCTGAGCAGGGAAGGGGCCCCGGGGCATAGTGGCTCTGCCTGGAAGATTTCAGGGAGGAGGGGACGAGATGGCCTGATTACCTATCGGGGTCACTGTCTCCAGTTTCAGGATCCTCGACCAGGCCTGGGGGCCGGGGGGTCTGTGTCTGGCCTTGTCACCGGACGGGGAGTCACTGGGCGTGTGGAGGAGCGTGGCTGTTAGCAGAACACCTTTTCCTGGAACACAACGGCAGCCTCCCTGACAGTAGGACGCTGGCCAAGCCCAGCGCGGGCCGACAGAACCACAAACCTGCTGTGTGTCGGACCATCCAGGGGAATATAGATCTAAAGCAGTGGGAGGCAGGCCAGGATCCTGAGGTCAAGGACGTTATCATAACAGGATATTTGGGGGGGGGGGGGTCCTGAAGGATGGGAGGCACTGGAGCCCAGGGAGGGGACAGGGGCCCTGCCTACGAGACCCCAACCCACTTGCAGAGTGTGGTCACCAGCTTCCTCAGATCCATCCGAGAGGTCCAGGGACCTTGAGTGACCTTGGAGGTTGGACCCCAAACTAAAAGACTTTTTGGCCAATGACCAAAGGGGACTCAGTTTACGCAAGTCACTCAATCCAGAGGGCCAGATGGCCAGGAATCCCCCCGCCCCACCAGTCTAGCCCCAGAAACCCGGATTTCCAACGAGGAAAAGCTGTGTGGGCATATGTCCACACACCTGAGGGTGAAAGAGACTTCCTACATTGTGGGGTTCTGTCTGTTCCTTAACTTGGGCCTCTTTTAGTCTCCTACAGCGACATCGGGGTCGCGAGGTGCGCCTGACGCAGGCTTACTTCACCCAGGCTGAGTGCCTTACATCTGCAAGAGGCATAAACCCACCACCCTCCTGGAGTTCCTGAAGGAAATACAACATATCAAGGCGGAAGCCAGCACGGAGCTCAGGAAGATGCCTCCGAGGGGCACCGGGCTGGTTCAGCGGCGGAGCACGTGACTCTGGATCTCGGGGTCTGAGTTCAAGACCTCACTCCGCATGTTGTTGGGCACAGAGCTTGCTTAAGAAAGATGCCTCAGAAAATATTACAAACGGGGGCTGTTTCGCTGGGTGCCAGCTACACCCCGAACCCCGTAATTGTGACCAACATCGGCTATACCTCCCAAAGCCCTCCGCTGTAGGTGCTCGGTTGGTGTTCCTAAAAGATTTGCTTGTGTTTCGAATACAAACTTAACCTAACAGATACCCCAACACGCTCACCAGGATACCTTCGGTTTCTCAAGTGTTTTCCCAGACTTTTTTTTTCGGTTGACAGATTCATATATTCAGTAAATATTTTTGAGCTTGAGCGTCTGGGCCCTGGGGAAAACAGCCCTGGCAGAACAGAAGAGTTCATCCTCCAAGGGGCTGCATTCCGGTTGTGCGGACAGACGGTAAGAAAACACGTTGGTTTATGATACCAGTATAATAATGTTCCTACTAAGTATTACAGACACAGGGTGGAGGAGAGCATCAGAACCTGTTCTTCTAGAAAGCCCGACCGGAGGAAGCTTCCAGAAGGAGGTGCGATTTGATCCGCAGCCTTGCGTGCAGCCTGCAAGGTCAAGCTGTTGGGACAAGTCCAGACACACAGACCCGCTGTGCGCCCACTGGTGCACACTTGTTTCTTTTCCACGGCGTGTGTGTGACGTCCTGACGGAACTGCGGCTTTCTTGGTTAATGATGCTTCTTTGCCAGCTCCCTTCCCGGCGAGGACGTAACCTCCGGGCAGGTCGGGCCTTTCTGTGTTTTTCTACTTCCCATTTTATGGCCAGCCCACCTGCAGCCTCAGTGTGGGTTAATGATGTGCACGGAGCCTGGCACACAGGTAACAGAAGAGGCACCCTTAGTGTGCGTTTGAGTACCATCTCAGCCAGCCAGGACCGAATCCTTCCCCACGAGGTTTCCCCCCCAACCCGGCCCCAAAGCGGCAAACTTAGACAAAATGGCGGGATTCGCTTAAGGTCATAAATAGGATTATCAACCTTCTCCGCCCTGGGGCTGTGAGTGACTTCTGAGGATAGAATATGGGATTAGAGAAAACAATAACAAGTAAAAGGTTTTCGAAAACCGCTCGGATCTCCACAGAAGAATCTTCTCATTAGTATGGAGACCAGCCCGAGGACGCCCAGGACTGGGTGGGGAGCACACAGCGGCCCCGGCAATTGTAATGACAACAAGGTCTAGTGATTTGCAAACGAAGATCTTGCGATTCTTGCAGAAGAATTCCTGATTAGGCAAAAACCCTTCCCCCTCTCCGTCTCCTCCCCCAAATACCTCAGGCTATCAAATCTCAAGTCTGAAATCTCTGGAATTTATTTCCTTCAGGAATCCAAAAGAAAAAATTACATGTAAAAACAAAAAAAGCCTTTAAAATATTAATGTCAGAGTTTAAATCCACAAAGCTGGGGGGGGAGAAAGGAAAGCAATATGTTGGGGGGAAATCGCTAACAGTGATGCTAACTTGATCAGACTTGAAGCAGGCAGGTTAGGCGTGGAATCTGCAAATCAGAGGGGGTCATTAGGAGCTTGCTCCCGTCCACAACCGTCACCAAATCACTGGGACAATATCAAAGTGGGCCTTTTACTATCAATGGACCTAAATCATCTTTGAATATAGTCTTTGTTTAATGTTCCTTAAATTCAATTGCATCTTTGAGCATAGTCTTTGTTTAATGTTCCTTAAATTGAACAGCATTAACATTTATCACCCTGGGCGGGGAATGCTTGGGGCATCTTTGTGACCGACCCAGTATTGATTCTGGGGATTGTGGGGGCGGGCGTGAGGGGGGGGACACCGGTGAGTTAGACAAGCCGTGTTCCCCAGGACCTAAGCACCCGAGGCAAATAAAAAACCTCTGGCAAATCCCTGAGAAGGGGTGAGCCTGTTATTAGAGAAATAATCAGACATGGTAGGCACGGGGGGAGGCCCCTAGAGAAGAGGGTCTCAGGATGGAGTCAAGGATGAATGTGCTGCAGGGGGAGGTCAAGGGCGGGAAGAGAAAGCCAGAAAATGGCCGAGGCAAAGTGAGGTGATGGGGCGGAGCTTGGTGAGTCTGGGGAGACTCCTGAAGGTCTGGGCGCCCAGACGTGGAGGCAGAGGGGGGGACCCTGGCTTAGATCTGAATCTGGAGGATGTGCCTGGTCTTGTGCACTGCCCTCCAGCGAGCCGACTAGGACCAAAGCGAGTTTTTGGAGCCTGGGCTTTCTACACTCCGGCTCCCCTGCACTTTCCTTCTTTCTGGCCCTCGTTTTACCCACGAAAGTCACCGCACGTCCCTTGTCCCGCCCGTCAAGGTGCCCACAGCACTTGAAGGGGTAACAGGGATTCTTAGGAGAATCCAGGGACGCCTGAGCTCTTGCTAGAGCTGCTCTGACGAATGTTTCGGGTCATTGCAGACACTTTCCTAAGTTTTGGGGGTGCCTGGTTGGCATTCGACTCTAGATCTGGGGGTCGTGAGTTCAAAGCCCTACTCTGGGCATGGAACCTACTTAAAAAATTAAGAATGTCTAACAGCAGGGCGTCCATGAATGAAGTTACAAGAAAAACATACTCCATATTGCCCTTCTGCTGTTAGAACATTTTATCGATTTTTCCATTATTTGATTTATGTATGTTAATGCCCCCACCCTCCCGGCGCTGGCCCCAGGCCCTCGGGCACACCTCCCAGATTTGCCCAGGGCAGAATTCCTGGAAGGCCTCAGAGCGCTGGCAGATGCACGAATTAAGTGAAAATGGTGCACTTTTAAAAGACATTCGAACGTATTGAGAAGTCATGCTCTAAAATTTGAGGTTAAGCCACAGGTTCCCTTTTCTAAATAGAAAGTTTTTTACTTGTAAGTAATCTTCATCTGGAACGTGGGGCTTTAACTCGCAGCCCTGCGATCCAGACTCACCCTCCACCGACTGCGCCCGCCAGGCACCCCTAAAACACGTTTTAAATGCTTTGTGTGCGCAGCGACGGAGTCGGAAAATGTACCGATTCTACGTATGTTTGCTCATTTTCGGGGGAAGGCTTTTTCCCCCTGCCGATCACTCTATTGCTATTGGTGTTACTCACATTTTGGGGTAGGGACCATTCTTTTATTTTAATTTTTAAAAATGTTTTTTATTTATTATTTTTGAGAGGCAGAGAGAGAGAGACAGCACGAGCAGGGGAGGGTCAGAGAGAGAGGGAGACACAGAATC
>NC_043715.1:55590164-55594244 GCF_006229205.1 Suricata suricatta
TGGGTACATTGCGTATTGCTTGACCTTCATCTCTAATCAGATTGCTCGCTTTAGCGTCCCGTTTCCCAGACCTTTAGGGTGAGGGTGGGTTTCATCCGATCCTGCAAGCACCTTTGGTAAGTTTGCAGTGATTGGATTGGCGTTCCTTAACACAGTCTGTGGCACTCAAACTGTGGGGGCACTTTCTGTTCTAAGAGGAAAGTGCCGCCATTTTTTGAGTGTCACCGATTGGGAAGGTCTACTTGGAGCCGTGGGATGGGTCCTTAGGCCGTCGCGTCCGGGCTCCCTCTGGGCAAGGCTCTGCTCTCTCGTGGTACTCAAATGTAGAAGCACTCTTCAGAGAAATCGGTGAAAAGTGCTACTATATTTGGGTGTCACTGGTGAGCGCAATCGACGGAGACCACGTCTGTTCTGGCCAGACTCGCCGCTTCCTCTGTCCGCTGAGCTCTGCATGGGAAGTGGGGGTTTGGACACAGGGAATGGCCTGAAGATCTACATTTGGTTTTGCAAGGTCTATCTAGTGTACAATTGCCGCCTTTGTAATCAATAACCTTATTCTTGCATCTAGATGCCTCGGTAGTCCCGCCAGCCTAGCCCAAGGTGGTCTTGGTGCTCAGACTAGGATACACAAAATGGGGGCACTTCCCGTTCTCTGCCTGGAAAGTGCTCCCATTTTTGTGTGTCCTTGTCTGAGGAAATCCTCGGCATTCTACAGCCTGCTGACCCAGACCTGATCCGCGGCCAACAGCCCACATCCCCCCCACCCCCCATTCCTGTTTAATGAAGTCCCATGTGCGTAACTGCCCACCTGGCACTCCAGTCCTATTAGCCCTACGGCTCCCAATGGATAAACATTTCAATAAAATTACCATGACTTTGTGGGTTTGTGATGTGCTTTAAAAATGGGCCCTTAGCTTCTCAGCAATGTAGGAGGGAACGCTGGATTCCTTACCCCCCCCATCCTTTTCACTAAAGGAAACCTTGGACCTCAACACAGGTTTCATTGAGAGGCCTCCAAATGGCCTGGACTTTGCCCCCTTATACTAAGGGACACTGGTCGGGTGTTGTATCTTTCAGGTTGGCTAGAGGCCAAGTTGATTGCACTCTGGAAAAGTCACATAAGGGAATTGGGTGAATCAGAAGTCTAAATCCAGGTCCTTACATGGGTTAGTGGTGCCGAGCAAGTAACACCACTTGGTTGCGAGCTTTAAGAACTTGGCTCAGAAATTGGGGCACCCTGTGGGTCTCTTAACCCAATTCGGGCCTCTACCAGAGTAGACTTGCCCCCCTGGCATCCTGTACCTTGGGGGACCAGGACCCGCCTTCCACCTGTCCCGTCCCAAGATGCGTTCATTATTCCTACTGCCAAGACGTGCCCACAAATGGTCTGGTCCTCATGAGGCCGCCTCGGTTCTGCGGAGGGGGCCAGGTTTCTCCCTACTCGGCCCCAGCAAAGGGTCGAGGGCAGGGTCTGCGGGGGTGTTCCATAGATTTCCCCGACCCAGGGGTGCTGGAGGCCAGACAGGGTAGGGGCATTGATTTCAAGAGCCAGGGGTTAAGGAGACCCTGGGACTTTTTAATCCGAAGTCTGAATCCTGGGCTCCAGGGTCCCTCCCTACAAACTTCCTGTGTTTCCGCACTTCCGGCTCCACTTCCGCGTTGCGTGGTTGACCTGAGCGGGCCGCCGGCCAATCCCCTGAACCGAGTCTCCGGTTCTCCAATCCGGCCTTGCCGGTATCCGCGGCGTGGGACAAGTTGCCCGCGGACGCGGGGCTGCGGGCCTGGCCTGCGATCGGGAAGGTCTAGCGCTCCTGGCTTTGCTGATCCTCCAGCACAAGGCTTCTCCGCTTTGCCACAATCCCATTTCAGCCACATGCCTGGCTGTAGGGGGCTGGCGTTAGGAGAATCCTGACATTGCCAAGTGTCCCCGGGTGGGGCAGGGGGGCAAGAGCACCCCTGCTCAAAATCCTCGGGTTCTGCCCCTGCCCCTAGCACCCCCCACCCTGAAAGCGCCACGCCCCACTAGGCCTTGAGGACCCGACCCCAGGCAGGCAGGATCCGTCCCGCTGGGAGGGTCTTGAGGAGGGGTGGGCATCAGCAGCCAATGTCCAGGTGAGGTTTGGCGCCGCGAAGCGCGTCCAGCCTTCTGTGGGTCATCTTGTTCAGGTCCATTCCAAATAACCTGAGGACACAGCGGGCAAGATTATTCCAGGCTCCGGTTGCAGAAATAGATCACAAACCCGGCAAGTGACAGAATTAGGATCTGAGGCCTCACAGTAATTTCAGAGTCTAAGCTACCAGGGCCTCACTGGGCAGGTTAGGAAATCGTCCTCGTGAATTCCCCGAGTCACACGGCCAGCCAGCGGCAGACGCCTCCTCCCCGCTCTGCACTAATGAAGGCAACCTCTCCACGTCTTCTAGAGGACTCGCCCATCTCAACTGGGGATCTCAGTGGCGGGCCCTCACTCGGGGCTCCAAGCCCCACGTCCCAGCGCCGGCAGAACCAGAAACCCCGTCTCTCACCAGAGGACGCGAAGTTTGCAGCCAGGAGGACTCAGCCCTTTGCACAGCAGCCTGACCCCCGCGTTTCCCAGGGCGTTGTTGGTCAGATAAAGCTCCGTCAGGGTCTGGCTGATGCCCAGGGCAGAAGCAAGGTCCTCACAAGCTGTGGCTGTGAGGCCACAGCCATCCAGCCTGTGGAAAGACAGAGGGGTTGAAGCAACAGAAAGGCTACTTTTGGGAAGTGTCTTCAAAGGGGTTCAGGGTAATGTTTTTACGGGCCTGATTTCAGAGCAGGCAGAGTGGAACCCAACCAGTCCAGGTTAAGGCCAAGGTGCTGTGGAAAGCATGTAAGGGAGGCATTTAAGGATGCTTCTCGATCCACAGGTCCACCTCTAGGGCACCCACTGGTTCTGCAGTCAAGTGTCCATTTTCCTTTCTGGTAAGTCGATCCCCATTTGGCATTGAAACCCCGGTCTCAGTCCATCTGGGGTCCACCTTGTCCTTGAGCTCAGGACCCAGGCCTAAGTGCATTGGTTTCCATGTCTCCAGGTCACCGTGGGCGGTTTCAACTGGACACAGGACCCAACCAAAACCAGTGGGTTTTTTCTTTCAGAACTTAGACCTGGTAAGAAGTATTTAAAAAAAAGGAATTATCTTTATTTTTTTGAGAGAGACAGTGGAAGCAGGGTAGGAAGAGAGAGGGGGAGACACAGAATCCGAAGCAGGCTCCAGGCTCTGAGCTGTCAGCCCAGAGCCTGATGCAGGGCTCAAACTCACAAACCGTGAGATCAAGATCTGAGCCGAAACTGGATGCTGAACCAACTGAGCCACCCAGGAGCCCCAGAAGTTGTATTTTGTCAACAAGCGAAATCAAGCTTAAACTTATCTGATAAAAGAGCCAATACAGCAATAAGTGGGGAAGATAAGGGAGAGCAAGAATCCAAATGCCTAGATCAAGCCATGCCTGAAGCCAATTTCAGTTACATAAGTCAATAAATCTCTCTCTCACTAGGAGTCAGAATGAATTGGGCTGCCACCTGCCCAAACAGTATGCCATCTGATTCTCCCTAATTTTCCATCTGCCTCCCACTGTGCTTCTTGCCTGCATTCTCTGGCTTTACAGTAACAATAAAAATAGGTAACGTCTACTGAGGAACAACTATGTGCCCAGCACCTTGCTAAGGGCTTTACGTTTACTTCCTTTGTTCCTCACAGCAACATTTTGAAGGAAGTAGTATCACAGCAGGGATGTTAAGTGGAAATATTTTAATCTTAGTTTGGCTGAGGCTGTGAGGGGACCGAAGCCAGCTCCCAAAGTGAGGTACAAGACAACAGCTCAGGGTTCGCAGAGGAAGAGGAAAAAACAGCTTGGTGACGAATAACCACCCACGTCACAGGTGCAGGAGGGTCAGGAGAGGAAGATCAGGGTGTGACTTGCAGAGGGGGTACGCAAGGAGGTGGCCGGGCTAGGCACCTCCCTGGGTGGTGGGGGGCCCTGTAAGAACAGGCATCTGATCCCGGTGAGAGGCAGCTGCCAGGTGGGGGGTGGGGGGAGGGCTGCCCCTGCGCACCCCCCCC
>NC_043715.1:55594344-55600705 GCF_006229205.1 Suricata suricatta
CGTGAGATCATGACCTGAGCCGAAGCTGGACGCTTAACTGACTGAGCCACCCAGGCGCCCCATTTTTCCTAATTTTTAGACATTCCTTCCTGTCCTTAGATATGGCCCCCATAGTGTGAAAACCTGAAGTCTCCTTTCCTTCGAGGGCGTCCGTGTTTCCCTCAGGGACGTGTAGATTTGTATAAATACAAACATCTGACCTGCTGTGTCTGCACAAGGGAAAGAACCCAGCCTCAGCCAGAGAGCCACACTGGGGTAACTTCTAAAAAACGGTGTTTTCAGGGCACCTGGCGGGCTCAGTCAGAAGAGCATGCGACTCTTGACCTCAGGTGTGAGTTCGAGCCCCACATTGGGAGAAGACATTACTAAAAAGTAAACAGATAAACTTAAAAAAAAACTTTTTTTTTTACACATTCTAAACTGTAACGGCAGAATAAATGTGTATAAATACCTGAAAATTTGCAAGAAGAAAACACAAAAGGGGCATCTGGGGGCTTAGGTGGTTCAGCACCTGACTCTTGGTTTCGGCTCAGGTCATGACCTCATGGTTTGTGGCTTCGAGCCCACGTTGGGTTCTGTGCTGACAGTGCAGAGCCTGCTTGGGAGTCTGTCCGCCCCCCAACCTCTGCCCCTCCCTGCTCTCTCTCTCTCTCTCTCTCTCTCTCTCAAAAATAAACATTAAAAATAATAAAATGAAAGGACAGAATTTCCCTACTTTATTAAATGGCATTGCAAAAATTAGAGAAAAAAATTGAACCCCACCCAACCACACACGTAGACACAAAGAAGCAGCTGAGAACACCCTTGACATTGGCAAATGCTTTTCTTTCTTTTTTTTTTAAGTTTATGTATTTATTTTTTTAGCTATCTCTAAACCTAACATGGAATTTGAACTCACAACCCTGAGGTCCCGAATTTTAAGTACAGTCTTCTGACTGAGCCAGCCAGGCACGTGACTAAGGATTTCTTAGACCCATCCCAAGGATATAAATCATACAGATTTGACCTCAGAACATAAAGATTTCTGATGGATGACAGCATCCACAGACAATTTGACAGACTAAGGACCTGCCGGGCACACGTTTCTAAGACACCAACCCAACGGAAGATTAATATCTGAAACAGGGAACATTCGCAGAGCAAGGCAAATATAGAACACATACCAAAGACATAAATAAATTATACAATTAGGAAATTCACAGAACGGGGAAACCAAAAAAGCCGATAAGCACATGAAGAGATACTCAACACTGAAATGCCATTTAAGAACATTTTACACCCACCAGGGTTTTAAAGATAGAAAGTTGAATAACCATAAAGATACGGGCCAAAGTCACTTTTCCTAAACAGCGGGCGGGAGTGTAAACTGCCCATCTTTCTAGAGAGCTATTCAGATCGGCTGGAGGGGGGTGTGTGACTCCGTGCCCCGGGGGGTGGGGGGGGCATGGAATCTTCCAGGGTTCAAGAAAGAACACACACAGGAATGAATACCACAGCAGAGCTGGGGACAGGGCATGGTTCCTTAAGATCGGGTGTGTGCAAATACTGGAACTCAGGTCCGCTGGAAGGGACGCGCCAGATATGTCTGCACTGCTGAGCACATCATTTTATACAGTGGGGGAGGGGGAGAGACGGGCGAGTTGTATCATTTATGTAAGATGAAGACAGGAGTGCCTACAGAGGAGCTTTGGGGAGCCAACGAAGGCGACAGAATTAAAACAGAGGCATGTGCGGGCGCCTGGGTGGCTCAGTCGGTTAAACGCCTCACTTTGGCTCAGGCCATGATCTCACGGTTTGTGAGTTTGAGCCCCGCATCAGGCTGTCAGCACAGAGCCCGCTTAGGATCCTCTGTCCCCCTTCTCTCTCTGTCCCCACCCCATGTGTTCTCTTGCTCTCAAAAATAAATCAACATTTAAAAATTTTTAAAGTTTATATGTATTAAAAAAAAAACCCAATAGGTATGTGAGCTTGCTCAGTGATAGAGTGTGGACCAGATGCGGTGGAGAGAAGAATGTGAAGAAATGGAGCATTTCTCTAAACTTAACAAGAGCAGTAGAAGCCAGGCTGGGCACAATGTCTTGAAAGAAAAACAAGTGACCTCAGATAATAGATGAGGATTTTGCGTGGCAGACAGACTCGGCTCTGGGACGATAAGAAAAACGATTTTCTGAAAATTGACAGCTTTCTGCATCTTCTGCTTGTTTCTCAGTTTATTCATCCATTCCCTCGTTTAAAAATATATTAACTAAGGGCACCTGGAGGGCTCAGTCGGTTAAGCGTCCGACTTCGGCTCAGGTCATGATCTCACAGTTCACCGGTTCGAGCCTCGCGTCGGGCTCTGTGCTGACAGCTCGGAGCCTGGAGCTGCTACCCATTCTGTGTCTCCCTCTCTCTCTCTCTGCCCCTCCCCCACTAAAACCTGGTCTCTTTCTCTCAAAAATAAATAAAAGCTTAAAAACATTAAAAAATTTTTAAACCTTAATAAAGAGATAAAAAGAAAAGATACGTATTTCTATACACCCCTGAGCCTGACCCTATACTAGCCACCATAGCATAGAGCTGACAGGGGTGCCGGGGTGGCTCAGTTAAGCATCCGACTCTTGACTTTGGGTCAGATCATGATCTCACAGTTCATGCATAGATCAAGCCCTGCATCCGTCTCTGTACTGACACTGTGGAGCCGGCTTGAGATGCTCTCTCTGCCTTTCCTTCTCTGTCTCAAAGTAAATGAACTTACAAAATTAAAAAAAGAAAGTGAGCAGCGCCTGGGTGGCTCAGTGGCTTGAGTGTCCGGCTTCGGCTCCGGTCATGATGATCTCACGGTTCGTGGGTTCGAGCCCCACGTCAGGCTCTGTGCTGACAGCTCAGAGCCTGAAGCCTGTCTTCAGATTCTGTGTCTCCCTCTGTCTCTGACCCTCTCCTGTTCACACTCTGTCTCTCTCAAAAATAAACAAAACATTTAAAAATTTTGAAAAAAGTGATGCTGAGAAGTGTAAGATCAAATTAAATCCCAAAACTAAGAACCCAACCCTATTTAGGGGTTAAGGAAGGAATCCATGGGGATGAAGCATTTGTTCGGAGTTCTAACAGATAAAAACAAAGTTATCAGGGAAAGAGGAGGAACAGTAAAGCAGGAGGCATCCCAGGAAGAAAGGACTATGTGTGCAAAGGCCCCGTGGCAGAGAAACCTTTGAGGCAGACGGAGCTAGAGGTGAGGAGAGGGAGTGAGCGCATCCCAGTGAGCCAGACAGAAGAGCAGGCTCAGCTGATGGTGAAGAACTCGGGCCTCACCGGAGGGTCTGGAGTCTACACTGGGGACGCCTGAGGCCCTCACACAGCAGCAGCACCCCGGGGTCCCCCAGGTCGTTCAGGCTCAGGTCCAGCTCCGTCAGGCTCCGGTTCACACTGAGGGTGGAGGCGAGGTCCTCACAGGCGGCAGCACTGAGCTGGCAGATCTTCAACCTGCAGGAAATCCAACCCGCCACGGACCGTGAGTGTTCTCCAAACAACACTAATTTTACCTCCACGACCCCTAATCTTAAAAGTAATGCATTTTCAAACAGACAACTCATTGTTTTAAAACGGGCAGAAATCTGAGTAGACATTTCTTCACAGAAAAGAAACAAGCTCACAGTTTACAAGTTCAAGCCCTGTGTCGGGCTCTGTGCTGACAGCTCGGAGCCTGGAGCTGCTTCGGATTCTGTGTCTCCCTCTCTGTCTAACCTTCCCCCACTCACGCTCTGTCTCTCTTTCTCTTCCTCAAAAATAATAAACATATGGCATAACAGTTACCATCCTAACCTTTTCATCCTTTGGCCCCATGAAGAACTCACCACAGAACCCGCAGTCTACACCCTGGGTGCTTCAGTCCTTGGCATAAGAACCTCAGACCCAAATCCTCCAGCGGGTTCCCCGCCAGGTCCAACTCCACCAGGTGCCGGCTGGTGCTGAGCACGGAGGCGATCTCCTGGCACGCGCTGGCCTCCAGCTGACACTTCCTCAACCTTGGGAGGAAAGAGACATGGAGGAGGGCGCCATCTTGCTTTTCTGGCTTGTGCCTTGGCCCGTTGACTCACCCAACGCGAACCCACACACGTCACCACAGCTCAGAGATGAACGAGACGCCATCATCTCCAGCAGGGGCCTCCTGTCTAAGGACACAAAGGGCTAAGCATTATCGTCCAGGGAAGGCGGTGCCGTTGAGCCAGGAGTGCGCCCAGCTCACGGCGGCATCTCTGGAACTCGAGACCTGGGTGGGTCCATCTCTGCCGCCCACCAGCCCTGCGCCCTCAAGCGAGCGTCTGCTTCATGTTTCACGCACTGCCGTGGGCTCACTGCCTGTAAAATAAGGATGATGGTCACACGCGCTCGCAAGGTTGGCTCCGTCGGTTAAGTGTCCCACTCTCGGTTTCAGCTCAGGTCCTGATCTCACAGTTTGTGAGTTCGAGCCCCAGGTCGGGCTCGGTGCTCACAGAGTGGAGCCTGTTTGGGACTCTCTCTGCCTCTCTCTCTCTCAATAGCTAAGTAAACGTTAAAAGTAAAATAAAATAAAATAATGAAATGAAGTGAAATGATCGTGGTGGAGGGAGGGAAGACCTAACTCGGGTCTGGCAGCCCGTGCGCAGTTAGGGAAGGCTCTCTGGGGGTTCTCGAAGGCTAACTAGAAGTTCCCTTGGAGGAATAACCTGAGACGTGGGGGAGATAACAGAAAACACGCATGCTGATCTCCGCCCCCGTTCCCAGCACAGAGCTCCTGAATCCCTCTAATTCCTAAGTGGTAAGAACATTGTCTGGCTGTGGTGGGGGGTAGGGGGGCGCTGGGCACCAGAGACACCAAGACACTGATGAGAAGCTTAGAACGTTCAGCCCTGCCCCCCACCCTCTCCAGAAGGGAGAGGCTGGAAACGGAGTTAAGGATCCAACTCATTGCAGGAGGAAGGCTCCCGAAAACCCCAATAGCAGGGCGCCTGGGGGCTCAGTCGGTTAAGCAACCAACTTCGGCTAAGGTCATGATCTCACAGTTCATGGGTTCGAGCCCCGTGTCAGGTAAGTCCCATCCCCACCCCCACCCCCCCTTGTGCCCTCTCTCTCTTTCTCTCAAAACAAACAAGACAAAAACAAAATAGCACACGGTTGGGAGATCCCAGGCTGGTGGACGGTCCCCACCATCCTTACCCGGAGGGGGACGCACTCCAACCGCGTGCGGGCAGAGACCTCTTTCTCAGGACCCTCCCAGACCTCATCCCATGTCCGTCTTCCTCTGGCCTTCACCTGTATCCCTTACCATAGCCTTTAATAAACCGACAAACCTGTGTTTCTCGGAGTTCTAGGACCCACTTTGAGGAGGGACTTAATCAAACCTGTGGCAGGGGGTGGGACAGAAACCAGGTGACGACCTGGATTTGTAGGTGGCATCTGCCGCTGGGGAGGGGGCGTGGGGGCGTTTCGGGGGCGGGGCCTCACCGGTGGGGCGGGGCCCACCGCCAGGCGGACCCCCGCTGGTGTGGCAGACTTGCCTGCTGTGGGAAGCCCCACACATCTGAGACCAGAAGGGTCATAAGCAAAATGCTCTGTGCGGGAGTGAGGCAGACCCCCGGGGGACACTGGGGACTCGTATACAGCAGTGCCCATGCAGAGAGAGGGGCCAGCGGGGCGAAATATCACGAGCTCACAGGGGCTCGGCGTGCAGACCCCTCAGGGTGTCGTTGGCAAGAAGGGTGTGGGGTCTGCAAGAGGGTGAGTGGCCTGGGCACCCCCCGCAGTGGACATGAGGCAGGAGGGGTCCAAGGAGGCCAGGGAGGGATCCCCTACAGCTCAGAGTCCAGGGCAAGAATCCAAGGTCTACGCGCAGCCCTAACCTAGAGGTGGAGGTGTGGGGTCGGCGGCCCCTTGGGAGGTTTCCCCAGCCCCACCAGGGAGATGGGGCCCAGCAAGGACTGGTCCAGGGAGGGCACTCACTGGACCACCTGCAGCCTGCACCTGGGATGCCGGAGCCCCCGACACAGCATCTCCACACCGGGCAGCCCCAGCCCGTTGCCGCTCAGGTCCAGCCTCCTGAGGTTCTGATTGGCCATCAGGGCCGCCGCGAGGTCCTGGCAGGCAGAGCCAGCCACGCTGCACCTCTTGAGCCTGGGGGGAAGGAGGGAGAAGAGCCAGTGCCTTCCGTGGTGGGAGGGTGGCCTCTGCCCCTGTCCCGTCTCTGTCTCCTTCGTTTGGTGGAGACCTACCTCCCCCTTCTTCTAAAGTAAAAGAAGGAGGGGCTCCTGGGTGTGACTCAGCAACGGACTCTTGATTTGGGCTCGGGTCATGATCTCACAGTTCTTGAGTTCAAGCCCCACATCAGGCTCTGTGCTAATGCACC
>NC_043715.1:55600805-55609157 GCF_006229205.1 Suricata suricatta
GCGCTGTAGGCAGCCCCGCGCAGGCGCACGGCCAGGGCGTTCCTGCAGCTCTTCACGCACAGGGAGGCCACGGTGTGCTCCATCTTGGTGGTGATGTTGGTGACCACGAGCACTCGGAAGTGGCTCAGGGCTTGCTGGATGAAGTCCTCCTCGTGGATCTCGTACAGGCAGCCGAGCAGCTCCAGGGAGCCCTGCTGCAGGGTGGGGCCCTCGCTCTGCGCTTTGCTTCGGATCCAGTCCAGCAGCTCCAGCCTGACGCGAGGCGAGACCTTCCAGCCGAGCGCCTTCTCCAGGCAGCTCCGCGTGTCCTCGTTCAGGAGGCCGAACAGGAAGCGGACGGTGAGCCCCAGGAAGCTCCTTTCCGAAAACCCGTACTCCGCCAAGAGCCGGGTCACGCTCCGCTCCGGGCTGCAGCCGCTCTCCCCGGCGCCCAGGACGTAGTACATGGCGGCGAAGAACTCCTGGAAGCTCAGGTGGATGAAGCTGTAGGACTTTTCACAGTCGATGTCCTTCTGGAAGATGTTCATGTTGAGGAAGGAAGAGACATCCGCCCCGTCCAGGCCGTGCTTCCGAAGGTCCTGCTCCTCAAACAGGATCTTCTGATTCCAGAGGCCATCGGCCGCCAGGGAGCACAGCCCCCTCTGGTTGGGCCGGGGGCTCGGGCTGGGGCTGCCCGGCCTGGGCTGCATCAGACTCAGGAGGTAGAGCGTGTACACGGCCGTGGTGGTCCTGGATGTCTGCCGTAGGAGCCCTCCGTCCTCCAGCTGCTGCTTGAGGCAGGTGCACACCACCCAGCACACCATGGGGACAAAGCACAGCGTGAACAGGGGCTCGTTGTCCCTCACGAAACTGAAGACCTGACCGGCCTGCTCCGCATCGTGGAAATACTTGTAGAAGTACTCCTGCCTCTCGGCCTCCGAGAAGCCCAGAATCTCCACGTGCCTGGGGTGCCCCAGCAAGCGCTGCAGCTTCTCCAGAGCCGTGGGCCGGGTGGTGATGATCACCGACAGCTCAGGCAGCAGCTTCTTCTGGAGCAGGCTGCTGAGGAGAAGCTCGGGGGGCCGCCTGTCCTCCCAGGAGAGGCACCTGGGGCCCTGAGGGTCGTGGAAAGAGGGTTTCAGCTCATCGAAGCCGTCAATGATGAACAGAAGGCGCTCGGGGACTCGGACGATCTCCTGGAGGGGCACGCTGGGCTCCGGCCAGCAGCTGGAGATGAGGTCCTGGGCGCTCTGCTCCGCGGCACTGCGGTTCATCTCCCTGCAGTTGATGTAGAAGACGTAATCAAACCTGTCCTGGAAGAGCTTCCCGTCGGCCCAGTCGAGCATGGCCTTGTGGGCCAGCATGGACTTGCCCATGCCGGCTCCTCCCTGCAGGACCACGGTGCGCGGGGGTTCCGGGCGGTCCTCGTCCGGCTCGAAGAGCGTCTCCATCTGGATGAGGCTGGCCTGGGGCCCCATGGCCCTTGACTGTCCCCAGCCGGTGTCCAAAAGCTTCTGCTGGGCCCACAAGGGAGTTGAGTGTTCCTTCACCAGGAGGAGGCGCGTGTACCTGCGGCTCAGGTTGACGCACTCCCCGAGGCGCGCGTTTCGATCTTCCATCAGCCGGAACTTCCTGCGGACATGGTCCTTGTAGGTTTCCCGGGGATCTGACGGAGAGCAACGGGGAGGGGTCCGTGGGAGACGCGTCAGCCACTGTTCATGGACCGGCAAGTTCAAGCAAACCACGGTCTATCAGTGCCTATCTGTTCTGCGGTATCCTTGGGCACAGGGGCCTGTCCTCGCTACTCAAACAGGGGTCCACGCCCCGGAGCATCTATAGCACCTGCTGAGCGACCCAGGCGAGGGCCCCAGAGGACCTGTCAGCCTCAGCCACGGGTCACCCGCCTGCTCCCGGGGAAGACACGATTATCGCGTGTGCCCACAAGGAGCTGGTCGCAAATGCAAAAGTGAGCCCCCTCTCCAGCTGCAGAACCGCGAGCTGCATCCCAAGCCTGCGCCTGATTTGCTTGCACGCTGAGGGTTGATAAGGTTTCTGCCTTTGAAGAAAGGCAGGGGCGCATGGGCACTGGAGAACTCTCTGCTCTACAAGTCCCTTGCTAAACCTCTCTGGGGACACCTACTTGGTACAGATGGGGATACATCACGGAGAACAGTGGACTCACCAGGAGGACTGTGGGGCTGCTAGCAAGGCCTGGAGGTATTTTTGGCCACAGCAAGTCGGGGCTGGGGGCCAGCTACCACCATCCAGTGGGGGGAGGCCAGTGCATTGCACAGGGCAGAGGACGGCCCCACGACAGAGGACGATCCGACCCAATCTGGCCGCAGTGCCCAGATGGAGGAACTCTAGTCCCGAGAAAATCGCGTCCTTCCCGGCCACCTGGGCGACTCAGTCAGTGAAGCATCTGACTCTTGATTTTGGCCCAGGTTATGATCTCACAGTTTGTGAGTTCGAGTCCCACATTACACTGTCAGTGCAGAGCTTGTTTGGGATTCCCTCTCTCTCCCTCTCTCTCTGCCCCTCCCCTGATCACTCTCTCTCTCTAAACAACAACAACAAAACCATCCTTTTATTTTTTTTAATGTCCCCAGAGGCCCAGTCTCTGTCCAAAGGAAGGGTAAAAATGAGACCTAAATTTGATTCTGGGACTCTCTCAAAAAGAATGAATATATTCTTTTGTTTTGAATTCTAGTAAAATATACATAACATAATGTAGCATTTTAACTGTTTTTAAGCGTATGACTGACTCAGTGATATTAAGTGCATTCACGATGGTGTGCAGTCACCAGCACAGTCCATTTCCAGAAGTTTTCCATCGTCCTCAACAGAAACTCTGTGCCTGTTAAACACTGACTCCCCATTGCCCGCCCCCCCCCAGCCCCTGGTCCACTCTTGGTCTTGAGTGTGACTACTTTAGGCACCTCATGAGTGGACTCACATGACACTTCTCTTATTGTGTTGGCTCATTTTGACTTAGCATGTTTTCTGTTTTCTTTCTTTCTTTTTTTTAATTTATTTTTGAGAGACAGCAACAGCAGGGGAGGGTCAGAGAGGGAGACACAGAATCTGAAGCAGGCTCCAGGCTCCGAGCTGTCAGCACAGAGCCCAATGCGGGGCCCGAACCCACAAACTGTGAGACCATGATCTGAGCCAAAGCCAAACACTTAACCCACTGAGCCACCCAGGCACCCCTGACTTAGCATAATGTTTTCTAAGTACATCCATGCTGTAGCAAGTATCAGAATTGCATTCCATTTTATGTCTGAATAATATTCCATTGTATGTATATGCACCATATCTTGTTGATCCATTCATCTGCTGATAAAGTCATCTTATTGCCTCCCTTAATGTATGTTAATAAATATTAATACTTCTGGGTTTTTAAATACACCAATTGCACTTGTCTTTCATTAACGTTGATTCTATTTCATGTAGAAAACATTTTTTTTATTTTTTGTTATTATATTTTTAAGGTTTATTTTTAGAGAGAGACAGAGCACGAGTCGGGGAGGGGCAGAGAGAGAGGGAGACATAGAATATGAAGCAGCTCCAGCCTTCAGAGCCTGACACGGGGCTTGAACTCACAGACTATGTGATCACGACCTGAGCTGAAGTCAGGCGCTTAACCAACTGAGCCACCCAGGTGCTCCAACTGTTTTTTTTTTTTAATTAAATAAAGCTAATTGTGACGTAATGTTAGGATTTTGTAGAAGTCTTAATCTTTTCCTATAGAGAAAGGGTTCTTATTTTGAGACACGGGAATATTAGGAAAATAGAAAAGTTTAAAATAACAATGAGAACGAAAACGGAGTTACCATATATTGGCCATGGGCTATGCCCAGGGCATTAAGACTCCCTCGGAAGGTGTCTAGAATCATTTATGGTCTTGTTGTCATTGGTGTTCTCTGTCCAGCAGCCCAGACTCATTTCTTCCTTGCCTACAATCCCAGTTCTATTAAGGTGATGGGTGCTGTTCTTCTTTTTTTTTTTTTTTTTAAGATTTTATTTTTCAGTAATCTCTACGCTGAGCATGGGGCTTGAACACACAACCCCGAGATCAAGAGCCGCAGGCTCCACCAACCGAGCCAGCCAGATGCCCCGGTTGCTGATGCCTTGATTCCAGCACATGCTGTCCCTCCACCAGCCCCAGAGGACGAATCACAGTTTGGCCGGACCAGTCATGAGCCACCTCGTTTCCTGTTGCCACTGGCTGGTCTGGGAATGTGCTCCAGACCCGACCAACCAGGTACAAAGGGATGAGCACTGGGAAGGAGGAAGATTATTGAAAGGGTTTTATTCCTGAAGAGAATTATACTCTCTTGGGGCACCTGGGTGGGTCAATCAGTTGAGCTTCTGACTCTTGACCTTGGCCCAGGCCATGATCTCACAGTTCATGAGTTCAAGCCCCACATCGGGCTCTGTGCTGACAGTGGGGAGCCTGCTTGGGATTCTCTTTCCCTCCTTCTCTCTCTGCTCCTCCCCTGCTCTCTCTCTTTCTCTCTCTCTCAAAATAAAATAAATTTCAAAAAATGACAGTCTCATGAAGGAGGAAACCTTTTGTCTCTTCTTTTCCCCTGCTTGGAATTCACCTGCATGAAATGGCTTGGTTACCATCTTGCAGCCATGATGTGACACATCGTAGGAGAAATGGCCCCACAGGAAGTTGGGGGTTTGATGGCGTTGCTAATCCACCACGTAAGGCAGAGATTATGTGCGCCCACGCCAAGGTTTCTTGTTATATGCAGACATTAAATAAGCATGTTTTTGCTTGATCTACTCCATTGGATCGTCTGATATGCGTAGCCTCATGCATTCTGCCAGATACACGGCTCACGCCTCACCTTTCCTTGGAGTTCCAGGAAAGACTTCCAGAGAACATGCTGACTCACTCCTCAGTGAGGACGGGCCGTCAGGTGGAGCGTCTGGAAGAGAAATTTTGGAAGATCAGTTAGCATAGATCTGGCTAGCTGTCAGTAATATTAGCTACTTCGAACGCCTGAAGCTAATATAACTTATATGTCAGTTTAAAAATATTAGTTACTATTACATCAAGCAGTCTACATGATAATCCTCTGTCCATCCACACCCCGGAATGTGTGGCCTTCACCTCACATGCATTGCTGTTGAAAACACTTGCTCTTCATAACCCAGTCTCCTTCCTGGGTGCCCGTCATGGTCATTGGCACCTCCAAGCATCCAACAAATCTTTTCAGGCAGGGAGTTGTGAGTCAGCTTGGATTTCCTCCCTCTCCTTCAGGCCTTGGCCATGTCTCATCCATCTGTCTACCCAGCCACCCACCCAGCCATCCATCCGTCTACCCACCCGTCCATCCACTCATCCATCTACCCATCCATCCAGCAAATGTACATATATTGGGCACCAGTGTTATCCAGGCATTTTCTTAGCATTGGATGCACAGCAATAAACAGGACACCAGGTCTCTGCCCCATGGAACTTACATTCTATGGTTTGGGGACTTGAGCACATAAGAAATAAGCACTTCAGGGGAGCCTGGGTGACTCAGTCAGTTGAGCATCTGACTGTTAATTTTGGCTCAGGTTGTGATCCCAGGGTCCTGAGATTGAGCTCTGCATTGGGCTCTGCACTGAACATGGAGGCTGCTTAGGATTCTCCCTCTCTCTCTCTCTCTCTCTCTCTCTCTCTCTCTCAAAAAAAAAAAAAAGGGCCTTCATAAAACTTCAGATAATTGTCTTTACAATTAAACAAGCGTCCATGGCAGAGTGATTGAAAGTAGTATTTTCCTTTGGGTGGACAGGAAAGACTTTTCTGTGGATGTATTGTAAGACCAAAACGTCCACGTACTTCCTGCACATCTCTGAGCCTCACAGGACCCCAGACTGTGAGTCCCCGTGCCCTGGCCAGGTGTGTCCCCGTCTAGTGAGGCAGCCTGCCAGCTCCCACCAGAACTGGACCAGCCGTGCTCCGCCTCGTCCCCTCCTCCTGCACAGACTGCGCCTCACTGGGCCTTCTCTCCCAAGTCCGGGCTCCCTGCTGGCTGGTGAAATTACGCAGGCCGGCCAGGCTCATCCTCTGTGCCCTCATGCCTCTACCTGCAGAGGCTGCCTCCCGCAGCCCCTTAAGATTCACTGCCTTTCTGAGATCAACCCAGTGAGACCCCCCCGAGGTGCATGGGGTCTCCTCCCCTAAGCTGTGTGTGAGCGTATGTGACTAATGTCAGTCTCCTCCGTCGGTGTTTGGTGTCTGTGTTCAGCCATCTGAAACCACTTAGCGTGGGATCTGTCTCCTCACCCATGGGGTGATCAGCACAGAGGATGAAACACAATCTGAGACCTGAATGGCAAAGGGCCAGGTGTGAGCAGGGGCATTCTAAACAGAAAACAAAAACAAAGAAACAAATGAACACAGCACGTGTAAAGGCCCTGGGGAAGAACATAATGACAGGATAAGGGAATGAAGCTGGAGAGCAATGAGCTTCAGGGTAGGTGCTGGGTGGGTCTGGAGAGACGGGCTCAGTGCATCTTGCAGGAGCGAGTTGAGGAATTTGGATTACAATTTATTCACAACAGGAGGCTATGGGAGGCTTCCAAGCAAGGGAGAGGATGACTTAATCAGTGGCTGTAAAGATTATTGTGCCTGCCTGTACAGGGGGTGGGGGTGGGGAAAGCATAGCAGGTGGCAGTCAGCCATGCGCAAGGAGGGCGACCCGCTGGGCGGCAGCAGGGGGAGGAAATGCTTGGAGCTGTAGGTTTTGGGATTTGACAAAGACTGGATGTGTGAGGTTTGGGAAAACAAGGCAGTGCCCCCAGTGAAACCAATCAGAAGTGGTAGGAATAGGACTTCACACTTATTAGGACGGTTTCTTTCTTTTTTTTTTTTTAACATTTATTCATTTTTGAGAGACAGAGTGTGAGCGGGGGAGGAGCAGAGAGAGAGAGGGAGACACAGAATCTGAAGCAGGCTCCAAGCTCTGAGCTGTCAGCGCAGAGCCCAATGCGGGGCTCGAACTCACTGACGGAGAGATGGTGACGTGAGCTGAAGTCAGATGCTTAACCGACGGAGCCGCCCAGGCGCCCCCGGATGGTTACTTTAAAGAAACAAAACAGGGGCACTTGTGAGGCTCAGTTTGTTAAGCACCTGACTCTCGGTTTGGTCTCAGGCCATGATCTCATGGTTCGTGGGTTTGAGTCCTACATCCAGCTCTTTGTGGACAGCATGGAGCCTGCTTGGGATTCTCTGTGTGCCCCTCCCCAGCTCGCACATCCTTGATTTCTCTCTCTCTCTCTCAAAATAAAAACCTGAACATAAATAAAACCCTGGCTGGCTCAGTCAGGAGAGCGTGGGACGCCTGATCTGGGGGTGATGAACTTGAGCCCAACATTGGACATCTCTAGAGATTACTTTAAAAAAAAGGGAGGCGGCCTGGTGGCTCAGTCGGTTGAGCGTCTGACTTCGGCTCAGGTCATGATTTCGCAGTTGGTGAGTTCAAGCCCCACCTGGGCTCTGCGTTGACAGCTCAGAGCCTGGAGCCTGTTTCAGATACTGTGTCTCCCTCTCTCTCTGCCCCTCCGTCTCTCACTCTCTCTCTCTCAAAAATAAATAAACAGAGGCACCTGGGTGGTTCAGTCGGTTAAGCCTCCGGCTTCGGCTCAGGTCAGATCTCACGTTCTTGCCTTCTAGCCCCGCATCAGGCTCTGTGCTGACAGCTAGCTCAGAGCCTGGAGCCTGCTTCGGATTCTGTGTCTCCCTCTCTCTCTGACCCTTCCCCTCTCATGCTCTGTCTCTTCTGTATCAAAAATAAATAAAGCATAAAAAATTAAAAAAAATAAATAAACGTTTTTTTTACATAATCATTTTGGATGTTTCATCTCAGGAGTTCGTGTCGGTTTTCCCACCTCTGTAATGGGGAACTGATAGTCAACTCCCTCACACGGAGTTTAGTAGTGGCCCGCATCACTGTGCCCCGTGATGCCACGACCTAGGAGGGCATCGGAAGAGCCGATTAGCAGCCCAGCCATCTCTTCAGACGAAGGCACAGCAAGGGGGAGCCAGCCTGGTGGCTGAGGGCGGGGCAGGCCCAGGGCGGCGGAAAGGGTCCCACAGAGGGCCTTGCCCACGGGCTCTGTGGGTAAGGAGGCATTTTCCTGCAAAGACGCGGAGCAAGGGCAGAGCGCAGCCCCAGCAAGGCCAAGGGCAGAGGCGGGAAGCCTGACCGCGGCGCCTCCTTACCCCTGGCCGGGTCCTCGCCGTGTCCTCTCTCCCACAGGTCCCGCCGGTCGATGCGCCGGAAGAGGCCCAGCGCCAGCGGCCAGGCCGCGCGGGGCCCGCAGTGCGCCACCAGCAGCCGTGCCGTGTCCAGCGGCCCCGCGGCCTCC
>NC_043715.1:55609257-55618833 GCF_006229205.1 Suricata suricatta
CCGCGGCCTCCAGCCGCCCCCAGGGGATCCGGCCCGCCTCGGCCCCCGGCAGCGCGCTCAGGTGCAGCTTGAACTTCTTCAGCTCCGCGGCCTCCAGCTCTTCCAGGTAGGCCGACAGGCGACAGAGGCTGTCGCTGAGCGGGGCTCGGCGCATGGCGGCGTCCTGAACCCTAAGGGACAGCGGCCGCGGCCTGGGGTGTGTCCGCGCGACCTGAGTGGTTCCAGCATGCCCGCTGAGGCGGCAAGCGACACTGGAGCAGCAGGCAGGACGGTCCCGGTGATGAAACAGAGCCTCGTCCCCCCCGCAGGTGACTCCGGCCGCCCTGTTCCCCCGTGGGCGTTCCCTTCCAGGAAGAGGAAGTTGGGCAGATTAGGAAATGCCAGGCACCATGCCACCATGAGAAAGAATTTCACTTCTGCTCCCTCTTCCCGGCTCCTTGCAGCCTGCCCTTCTCCGCCCTTCTCCCTGCGTTATTAGCAAGCTGGTCAGTGCCCCTCCTTGTGGTTAGACCCCCTTTCTGTTGGACCTGGACAGCCCACCTGCATGGGCCACGGCTCGAGAGCAAGTGTGAGCGTGGGCGTCAGCCCGTGGGAGCTGACCTCTTCCAGGCGTTGGCTTGCAGGGGTCTGCTATGTTCCCTTTCCTCAGCCACACCCCAGGAAGGGGCTGCGTGCTTGGCAGAGCAGTGGTCCCCCAGAGGTGTCTGTGTCCCCACCCCGAAGCCTGTGACGTGCTACCTTACAGAGCCAAAGAGACTTTGCGGATGTGGTTAAACGCAAGGCTCACGAGACGGGGACATTGCCCCGGGTGGTCCAGGGGGCTCAGCATAGTCACAAGGGGCACCGGAGTTGGAGGGCAGGGTTATAGGAGCAGAAGGAGGAGTAACGTGATGGCTGGCTGGAAAAGGCAAGGAAACAACTCTCACCTAGCGCCTCCGATGAAACAGCCTGCTGACACCCGATCTTAGCCCCCTTTCAAGCGTCTGGCCTCCCCAGCTGTACAATAGTGGACGTGTGTGGTGGTGATTTGTCACAGCAGCACGAGGGACTGATACACACTCTTTTTTCTGCCTCGGAGGAGTGAAAAGGATACAGACGAAGCGGCAGCTAACAGGCTCCCGACTGTGTATGTGAACTATGTTGCTGTAAGTCACAGAAGCGAGGGCTCATTGGTCACTGCCCGTACCTTAGCCCAGACTGACGGCGCAGGACGGAAGGGCTTCGGGAGACACTCAGGGCAGGATGGCTCCACTTAGGACGCCGAGGGCTGGAACCAGGAATCCCGATTTCAATGCCTTACAATGGAGGAAAATCCAATCGCAGCTGCAAGAAATAATAAGCATAAAGCCTGTGGGCCTAATGTTAAGCAACGGAAGCCAGATATTACTAAGTGTGCTTCTAGGGCTCAGTCGGCTGAGCGTCCGAGTTCGGATCAGGTCATGACCTCACAGTTCATGAGTTCGAGCCCCGTGTCCGGCTCTGTGCTGACAGCTCAGAGTCTGGAGCCTGCTTCCGCTTCTGTGTCTCCGTCTCTCTCTCTCTGCCCCTCCCCCATGCGTGCTCTGTCTCTTCCCCTCCCATCCAAGTACTAACCAGGCCCGACCCTGCTTAGCTTCTGAGATCACAGAAGATCGGGCACGTTCGGGGTGATATGGCCGTAGACTGTCTCTTCCTCTCAAAAATAAGTTAACATTTTAGGCTCAGGTCATGATCTCACTGTTCATGGGTTCAAGCCCGTCATTGGGCTCTGTGCTGACAGCTCAGAGCCTGGAGTCTGCTTTGGATTCTGCGTCTCCCTCTCTCTCTGTTCCTCCCTCACTCATGGTCTGTTTCTCAAAAACAAACATTAAGAAAATTAAAAAAAAAATTGGGGCACCTGGTGGCTCAGTCGGTTAAGCATCCGGCTTTGGCTCAGGTCAGATCTCATGTTCGTGGGTTCAAGCCCCGCATCGGGCTCTGTGCTGACAGCTAGCTCAGAGCCTGGAGCCTGCTTCCGGTTCTGTGTCTCCCTCTCTCTCTGCCCCCTCCCCCTCTCATGCTCTGTCTCTCTCTGTATCAAAAATAAATAAAACATTAAAAAAAAGAAAAAAAAGAAAATTAAAAAAAATTTAAAATATATCAGTTGCCCTGGGAATGGAGTCCAATTCAGCCCAAACAGGTTTTTTTTTTTTTAAGTATTTTATTTATTTTTGAGAGAGAGACAGAGAGAGAGAGTACAAATGGGGAAGGGGCAGAGAGACAGACGAAGACAGAGGATCCTAAGTGGCTCCGTGCCCACTGCAGAGACCCTGATGGGGGCTTGGACCCATAAGCTGTGAGATCATGACCTAAGCCCGTCAGGTGCTCACCCGGCTGAGCCACCCAGGCGCCCTATAGCACAAACAGGTTTGATCACCACTTTCTTGCCAGCAACTAGAACAGTGCCTGGACTACAGTGCATGCCTCTGTCATACTTGATGAGCCATATGATGAATGACTCACACAAGCGTATCACAGTGTATGTGACCCAAGATGGAGACGTTCCCTAGCAGAGGGCCCAGTTCAGAGAAAATAAATAAATGAATATATTTTGTTAAAGTACTTGGAATGGAAAATGAGACTTTAATTTTTTTTTAGTGTTTATTTATTTTTGAGAAAGAGAGAGAGAGGGACAGAATGCGAGAGGGGGAGGGGCAGAGAGAGAGGGAGACACAAAATCGGAAGCAGGCTCCAGGCTCCGCGCCGGCAGCACAGAGCCCTAAGCGGGGCTTGAACTCACAGACCATGAGACCATGAGCTGAGCTGAAGTCACCCAGGCATCCCCGTTGCCTCACATTCCGATGGAAATTGTGAAGTGCTTGATGGAGGGGGGGAATCTCATGGAAAGTTGTGCAGGAATCTGTAAAGTATTACTATTGGTCTGGAGTGATCAGGAGGATAAGCAAGTTGACGTGAAGTGGAGACAGAATCCGGGGCGCTATCCCTCCAGGACTCAGAAAGATGAGTGAGAGAGGCCGGGAGTGTTTCCGCGCCAGCCGGGGGCAGTTCCTGCGACTTTCCTACGGCAAGGAGATCCCGCAGGGGTCCCTGCCCCGCCTCCCCAGCGGAGTGACCCTGCGAGAGTCACCTCACCTCGGCTGCAAACCTCTGAAGGCTCAGCAAAGGAGTAAAGAAATAGGACGCAGGACAATCCTTACATAACTTATGTAAAATGAGAATCTCGGAGGTGAAGCGTTGGGCGCTGACCCTCAAACGTGACCTACTTCGATTTTCCTACTTTGACTAGAAGTCTCCCCGCTCCAGGCCGCATGGCTTCTGGAGGCGGGGGTGGGACGGGTACCCTCAAAGGAGAGGGGAAGGACCGGAGAGCCGGAGACGCGAACCATTAAGAAGACCCAGTGTGTACTGTGGTTCAAGGCGCCAGACACAAGCTGTGAAAAAGGGGGAAGTTCTCTGCCCTGGTGGGACTTTCTGTCTAATTGAGACAAAATACACATAAATAGGGCACCTGGGTGAGTTCAAGCCCCGCTTAGGGCTCTGTGCTGCCGGTGCGGAGCCTGGAGCCTGCTTCTGATTTTGTGTCTCCCTCTCTCTCTTAAGTCGGTTAAGCGTCCGGCTTCGGCTCAGGTCATGATCTCACCAGTTCCTGGGTTCAAGCCCCGCGTCGGGCTCTGTGCTGACTGCTAGCTCAGAGCCTGGAGCCTGCTTCAGATTCTGTGTCTCCCTCTCTCTCTGCCCCTCCCCTGCTCGCGCTCTGTCTATCTCTCTGTCAAAAATAAATAAAAACATTTAAAAAATAAAAAGAAATTAAAAAAGAAATGAAATTATATATGATGTGAGCTTCTACGTCAGGCTCATTTCACTAAGTGAAGTGCTTCAAGGTTCACCCATGCAGGAGCACATATCATATTCCATTCCTTTTTATGGCTCCGTAATATTCCATTGGGGGCATGGCGTGGTTTTGACAGGGGGAGGGGTGCAGTCAGGTCTAAGGAAGATCCTTCAGGGCCGCTGCGGGGGATGAACTGAAGGAGAAGGCTTGGAGTCGGGGAGAAGGAGGTGGCGGCGGGCTGGGCCTCCTGGCTGGCTCCATCTGGGGAGCCTGTGACCCTTAGCCTCAGGGTCATGAGGTCGAACCCCATGCTGGGTGCAGAGCCCACTTTACAAAAAAGAGGAGGCTGGAACTATGGTTCAGGGGCTTGGGTGGGGGCGGCGGGCGTGCGTCAGGCACAGCGGAGGGGTGAGCAGCATTCTAAGGCAGAGGGAGAGGGAAAAGATGCTGATAACCTGGGTTCTTTTTTTTTTTAATGTTTATTTTTTGAGAGGGAGATAGAGTGCAAGTGGAGGAAGGGCAGCGAGAGAGGGAGACACAGAATCCGAAGCAGCTCCAGGCTCCCAGCTGTCAGCACAGAGCCTGACGCAGGGCTCGAACCCATAAACCATGAGATCACGACCTGAGCCGAAGTTGGACGCTCAACGGCCGGAGCCACCCAGGTGCCCTTAACCTGGATTCTTTACAGGTAGATCTGAGCTTCCCTGAAGGGCTCACTCTCTGACCTCCTTCCCCACCACGTCGCAGGAGGAAAAACATTTCTAAGAATGCAGAGGGGAGGGCGGAAGAAAGTGGGAGCTGTAAGTGGTCCGTGCATCCCCTTTCAGAAACCCCCTTCCTTCTCCTGGGAAGAAAGACTTGGCAGCTTCTGGGGACTTGTGTGGCTCAGCACTGTTTTTACGAATGCGGGAATGAATCCATCCCCGCCGCTGACTCCAAGGGCCTCAGGGTCTAAACACAAGAAAAGACAAATTTTTATGACAGTCGATTTGGGAAACGCTTAAAATGAGACTTTTTCCCCCCACCAAGAAAATGTGATGTTTCTGATTACAAAAATGTCATGGCTTTAATATAAAAGGTTCTAGTGTGTTAGTAAGTGGGAAGAAACAGGGGTGCCTGAGTGGCTCCATCCGTTAAGCGTCTGGCTTTGGCTCAGGTCATGGTTTGTGGTTCGAGCCCCGCGTCCAGCTCTGTGCTGACCGCTCGGAACCTGGAGCTGCTTCAGATTCTGTGTCTCCCTCTCTCTCTGCCCCTCCCCTGCTCACGCTCTGTTTTTCTCTCTGTCTCAAAAATAAACACTAAAAAAAACTGATTCTCTCCCTCTCTCTCTCCCCACTTGCTCGCATTCTCTTTCTCTGAAAATAATAAGTAAATAAATAAAAACTGAAAAAGAGACACTGTCAGTGTTTGAAGAAGGGAATTGTGTCAGTAGAAGCGTAAGTGAAGGAAGGAATGAGTCGTGCCAGCACGCAGCACATTCCTCTGTCCCCTCACGGGCTCTGCATCGCCGTGAGCGGGACTGTTGTCACACTCACGGCACGTGTGAGACAATACACCCAGCGACATGACTTGATCGGGGTCACATGACCAACATAGTAGATCCAGGTCTAAACCCACCCAAAGCTGGCGTGACGGACCCACCGTGGTTCTCAGCTGGCGGGGAAGGTCATGGTCACCCGGGAAATTTTTGAAAATTACATATAATATATATGTATATGTGCATAAATATATATATGTGCACACACATCAAGTTTTCAAATATAGATAATGTGAATATTTCACATTTACATATGAAATTGTAATTATATACAAATCATACGTTATAAATATGTGAACATAGTATGCATATTAAATTGTCCCCTTCTGGGCGTGTAGGTGGCCCCCGTCGGTTAAGCGTCCAGCTTCAGCTCAGGCCATGATCTCGTGGTTCGTGGGTTCGAGCCCCACATTGGGCTCCGTGCTGACAGAGCAGAGCCTGGAGCTGCTTTGGATTCTGTGTCTCCCTCTCTCGGCCCCTCCCCTGCGCACACTCTGTCTCTCTCTGTCTCAAATAAACATTAAGAAAAAAAAAAAGAGGCCCTTATGGCTTGTCTCCCTCTCTGTTTTTATCTAATTTTTGCTTCCCTTCCCTTATGTTCATCTGTTTTGTTTCTTAAATTCCTCATGAGTGCAGTTATGTGATACTTGCCTTTCTCTAACTGACTAATTCTACTTGGCATAACACCCTCTAGTTCCATCCACGGAGTTGCACATGGTAAGGTCTCATTCTTTTTGATCAACAAGTAACCTCATCTGTATCCATTCATCCGTCGACGGACACGGATGTCTGGGCTCTCTCCGCACTTGGGCTGTGGTAGAAACTGCTGCTCTAAACACTGGGGTGCATGAGCCCCTTTGGATCATCACTCCTGTATCCTCTGGATAAATACCTAACACTGCAATTGCTGGGTCACAGGGAGTTCTATTTATCTTTGTCGTTGTTGTTGTTGTTGTTTTGATGTTTATTTTTGAGAGACAGAGAGAGATGGATTTGCTTTTACAAGAGATCTGACAAAATGCTGAGCCCTTAGGTGGAACTGGATGAACCAGGAGCTGCCCCATGGGGGGGGGGGGTCACAGCAGGTGTTTCCGTTTACCCTGTTGTCACAGAGAGAGGACGTCAAGTGTCACCCCTCCGGGCGCTCACCGCTGCTGTCACTCCCAACCTCAGCATCACCGGCTCACCGACAACCGGCATGAGATGGAAATCGTCCTTCCAGCCTCCAGCTGGGGAAACCGAGGCCCAGCGCTAGGCAGTGGGGACATGGGTTCTGAACTCAGATCCGTCTGGCTCCACATTCCAGCTTTTACTCCCTTACGGACACTTACTGACCCAGCAGGCGGTTCCTCTGATCTGGGGGACACAGATGCCCAAAGAAGTGACGTCACCTGCACACCATCACTTAGGGTCCCTGAAGCTGTCGGCTTCAGCCGGTCGCCACTCCCGCTGCCCAGTCACCGCTTCGTGGGGGCCTGGGCACAGCGGTTGGGAAACTTCCTGCATAGCTGTGTCCTCACTGCCTCTGACCGCAGACCCTGGCGGGAAGTGCCCAGCCCGGCCAGCCCCTCCCCCACCTCGAGCCTTGCCCTCCAGGACCCCACTGTTTCTGCCCTGACCCACTAGGAAGAGGGGGCCCCTTGCCCACGACACTGATACTTCGCAGCACGAGGCACCTAAAGCAAATCTGCAGAGCTCCTCACAGCTCAGGGCAGGTCATGGCTCGCTGCTCGGAGCTCCCCTAGAATGCCAGACGTGTCCTCCCGGGCCTCAGCACGGTGTGCAGCTGGACGCTGTCCTTGCCTGGGTAGCCTACGACCACCGGGAGCCAACCGGTGGGCTGACCAAGGCAGGTTTGCTCCAGGAGAACTGGGGGCAGGCTCCGACTCTGGAAATGGAGAGTGGATACCTCCCGTCTCCCCTCCCCACCTTCCAGGATCCCCAAACAATAATCTGTCCAGAACACCCTCTCCACTGTGCAGTGGACACATTCTGACTTCACAACGTACAGCGGTTCTGTCGCCGGACTGCCTCATTCTTGTAGAGCCAAGGAGTGGGGAGAGCCAGGCCACGCTGATGTAGCATAGAATCCCAGGATGCAGGAGGCTCCACAAGCAGGCCTTACTCCCAGAGCCGGAGGCCTGTGGGGTTGAGGCGTGGCCAACAGGTGGCTCCGCCCCAGACTCGTGGGGGGAAGGCCTGCTGGAGGCCCCCACTCAACGGAACAGATTGCTTCCGGATGGACGGATAACACGGACAGCAAGCACTTTCCTAGGAAACCAGGATTCATAAACCCCACAGCTCATCCGCCGTCTACCCTCAGCCTCCCAAACCCGTGACCCAGGTAGCGGGGCAAATGTCGCCTCTACCTGGGCCATCTTGGGCCCAGATAAAATCCAGAGTGTTCTGTTACTAGAGACTGGGGAGGCTGAATGACTCAGCCTCCAGCACAACCGTCAGAAGGTTGTGTTTTTCTAAGCAAAAAAAAAAAAAAAAGCAATTTTTTCCATCTTCCATTCCCCTGGAATGCCAGCTAGAGGCTCAGTCAGCTCTTGAACTAGCAATTTCTTTTTCCCCTCCCTATTCAAGTGGGGGAAAATTGCTTTCCTTGGGAACAGCAGCAGCAACAAAAAACCCCAAACAAACACAAAGCAAGTAACAAGCATTCATCTGCAAAGCTGATGCCCGAGCTTCTTAGAAGAAAACCTTGATCAGTAAATCCCTGCACCAGCTCATTGCGAAGGCGGCCGACCAGAGGGGCCCACAGGGTGACCCCGGGGCGGTGGAGGAGGCGCCCCGTTGTTGAGGTCTGGCCGCCTGGTCCGCGTGGGGGTCAGGTAGACCATGCGGCAGCTCCCAGAGCTGAGGGAGACCGCGGGGCATGGGAGGAGTGGGCTAGGAGGACTTTGGGTGGCCCGCGACGAAGGACAGTGCTCAGGACGCCGCTGGGGGACAGACGGGCCACGGCCCCCTCGTGCACCTGACGAGGGTACGCGAGCCACTAGGAAGGGCTCCAGCTTGAGGACAAGCTTTGAAAGCAGGGTTTGTCCCCAGGGTTGCTCAGGGACAGAACTGCTGACACGCCCTTCCCGGCAGGGTGAGGCTGAGGATGTGCCGGTACAGGAATGTTTATGGCCCCGGGTCTGCGGAAGCAGGAACCTGAGGAGTCTGTGATACTGTGATTTGTAGGAAACAGCCCCTGCTCAGTGGCACCTGGGTGGCTCTGTTGGCTAGCCGTCCCAGTCTTGATTTTGGCTGAGGTCATGATCTCACGGTTTGTGGGTTCGAGCCCCATATTGGGCTCCGTGCTGACAGCTTGGAGGCTGCTTGGGACTTTCTCTTTCCTCACCAGCTTGTGCTGTCTCTCTCTAAATAAATTAATTAATTAAAAAAATAATGGGCACCTGTCTGGCTCAGTTGGTTAAGCGTCCGGCTTTGGCTCAGGTCATGCTCTCACAGTTCGTGGGTTCGAGCCCCGCGTCGGGCTCTGTGCTGACAGCTGGCTCAGAGCCTGGAGCCTGCTTCTGGTTCTGTGTCTCCCTCTCTCTCTGACCCTCCCCTGATTGCACTGTCTCTCTCTGTCTCTCAAAAATAAATAAACATTTTAAAAATTATTAAAATGAATAACAAAAAACATTAAAAAAAAATAAAATAAAAGGGCGCACACTCTTAAGTCCCTCAAAGTGGCTTAACAACAACAAAAAAATGAAGGTCCCTGTCAGTGGATCCTAACAGACAGGAAAAACACGAGTTGATTCTATAAATGTAAATTCCAGACCTTTTATTTGTGTGTATTTTTTTTAAGTTTATTTATTTTGAGAGAGAGAGGGAGCGGGAGCAAGTGGAGGAGGGGCAGAGAGAGGGGGGAAGAGAGAATCCCAAGCAGGCTCCACGCTGTCAGCACAGAGCCGGACGCAGGGCTTGATCTCAGGAACCAGGAGATCATGACCTGAGCTGAAATCAAGAGTTTGTTGCTTAACTGCCTGAGCCACCCAGGTGCCCCTCTTCCAGGCCTTTTAAAAAGCATCAAGCCGTCTTATTTAAAATGTAGTGTGTTCTTCATCCGGGCCCTGGATACAAAGTACCCTCACTTGACTGCCCACCACAGATCCGGTTTCCACAGAACGAACGCTTCCATTCCGATTCTCCTGGTCAGAGTTAGGCTGGAAAACTCCTAGGACGTGCTGACTCCTGACAGCTGTCCTGGGCCCCGCCCGTCTGAAAGCAC
>NC_043715.1:55618933-55634171 GCF_006229205.1 Suricata suricatta
TAAAACAACAAAACCGGAAGTCTGGGGGATCGTGGCCTTCAAATCCGGGATCACGCCCCTTCGCCGCGGTGCAGGCTGACCTCTGACCCCGCCCTGGGAGCGCCCGCGGTGCAGCGAGCCCGCGCCGCCAGCAGAGGGCGCTCCGACACAGCAGGTGCCAGCCCGGCGGAGGCCGCCCGCCAGGTGAGCTCGCCGCCTAACCGGAGGGAGAGCCCGGAAATCCTCTCCGGGAGCAAGGCCGCGGGTTTCTGCAGCCGGATGACGCCGTGAGAAATGCAAGTTGAAAGATTCTATTGTTCTCGCAGGAAAAAATTTGGGTGATCAAATGTCGAAGAATCCTGGGCAGTGATGAGACATCTTTATAGGAAAGCAGTTATGGAAGTGATTGTCATCAGTGATCCAACTCCGAGTAAGGTAACAGGGCTTTGTTTTCGTTTTTAATTTTTTAAATTTTTATTTCTGAGAGAGAGAGAGACAGAGCACAAGCAGGGAAGGGCAGAGAGAGAGGGAGACACAGAATCCAAAGCAGCCTCCAGCAGCCTCCAGCTGAGCTGTCAGAACAGAGCCCAACACGGGGCACGAACCACGAGATCATGACCCGTGCAAACCTGAGGCCTAACCTACTGGGCCACCAGGAGGCCTGATAACATGGTTATTTAAAGGCAAGACAAGCAATTAACTTCTTGAAAAACAAACCAAAGGAGGGGCACCTGGGTAGCTCCCAGCCCAGTGAGCCCTCTCACTTCAGCTCAGGTCATGATCGCATGGTTCCTGAGTTCTGGCGCCGCACTGGGCTCTCTAGCACAGAGCCTGCCTCCAATCCTGTCTCCCTCTCTCTCTGCTCCTCCCCAATTCTCGCTCTCGTTAAATAAACATTAAAAAAAAGCAAGGGAGAGGAAGGGAGGGAAGGGAGACAGACCAAAGAAGGGAAGGAGAAAGGGAGAGAGAGGAAAACCCCAGCTCAGCAAGGGTCCCTTCTGTCCGCTAGTGGGGGGGGGGGGCAGTGCCAAACACACACATGGCCCTGAGACGGGTCACGCAGAAGTTAGTGGGGGCAGTTGCCCGGATTTTCCCCAGATGCAGACAGTCCCATCTGGAGTCACTTAGGGAGAAAGTGGCAGCTCTGTCGCTGCTGATAAAGCCCTGCAAGGAACCAAGATCAAACGTGTGGCCTACGGTCACCGGGACCCCAGGGGCCTGATTCCCCCCCCCCCCCCCCCCCCCCCCCCCCCCCCCCCCCCCCCCCCCCCCCGGCTCTCCCGAGCAGGGCGCCTGACAAGCACAGAATATTTGGCCAACGATCCTGCTGGGTCATTTGTGACTGGATTCCTTTCACCCGTCGGTTCCATGAAGCATAGGAGATCCTGACACAGATCCCTGGAATCCGCGTGGATTTTCCCCAGGGCTGACGGTCAGGTGTGAACGTCCTCGCCAGGACACAAAGGAAGCCATGCTCTCCGGTATTAAATAGTCACAGAGACCGTGGATGCTCTGGTCTTGTTCCGGACTTAGGTTCTGCCTCTGGTGGCATTTTTAACTACAGCCTGTAATGTTTACTCATTGAGATCCTGAACTTTAAGCTGTCTATCTAATATATATATATTTTTTAAGTTTATTTATTTTGAGAGAGAGACAGAGACAGTTTGAGCAAGGGAGGGCAGAGAGAGAGGCCGACACAGACTCTGAAGCAGGCTCCAGGCTCTGAGCTGTTAGCACAGGCCTGACATGAGGCTCGAACCCACAAACCTCGAGATTGTGACCTGAGCTGTAGCCGGACACACAACTGACCGAGCCCCCCAGGCGCCCTTCTAATATTTTTAAGAACCGTCACATTCTATTTAGGTGTGTGTCAACATCAATAGATACTCAGTTTTGTCAAATGCCCTTTAGCATATCTGGGTATGATCATATGGTTTTTTCCTACTTATCTCTGTTAAGAAGCTAAATTACTGATTTCCTCATTTGGGCCATTCTTGCTTCCGCAGAAGAAACCCACTCAGTCAAGATGGATTTTCGTTTTTGTTTTCTCATATGCTGCTCTGTCCTGGGACACGGGCGCTGTGGTCACAAACTTCGATGCTGATCTAATTTTCTTTCCCCTCGGAGTTACCTTGACCTGTGGCTCAGTTGTCTAAATGATTGTTTCCCTCTTTACAAAACAAAACAACAGAGGCACTGGGTGGCTCAGTCCTCGTGCGTCTGACTCTTGATTTCAGTTCAGATCGTGACCTTGCGGTTTGTACGGTTGACCCCCCCTCGGGCCCTGTGCTGACCGCTGGGGGCCTGCGGGCCTCCCTCTGTCCCTGCCCCTTCCCATACTCATTCTGTCTCTTTCAAATTAAATACATAAATTTGAAAAAAATTAAAAATTAAAAAACCAGCCAGGAGTTTTTCTAGAATGCCTCATGCCGATGACTGAGTTTGGTTCGTTTTCCTAGTGACATCCTGGGCCCTTGAAGGCCCAAACCTCGTATTTCGGGATAGGTTTTAGATTCTGGGCTTTTATTTCTTGTTTCCCTCCTTGTTTTCTTCTTTAGCTGTATACCTGTCTCCTTTTCCCCTCTCACGTTCTCGTGAATGGTTTCTAACCTCTCATTTATATTTATCTGGGGGTGTTTCGTTTTCTCCTTTCCAATTCCGCTGGTTCGGGAAGGAATCCGGAAGATCGGAAACCAAGGCCTTGCCTCCCTTCCCAGTCTTGGTGCTCCCAGCTGGGCAGGTGCGCACTTCCACTCCAGGGACAGATTCGAGGCGGAAGCTCAGGAGGAGCTGCAGGAGTCCCCACCAGATGCCACTCTGCGCTGCGGAACAACACACTTACTCATGTTCCTCCTCAAACCACAGACTCGGGGGGAGGAACATAAACACTTGGCAGAGAACCCGCATTCCACTCTTTCTAGGGCTTCCGTGAGCCGGCGACAGCGGCCCGGGCCGAGCACGCGGTCCAGGACACGGGGGCCGCGGGAGAGGTCCACGCCGTTGGTCAGGGGCTCGCGGGCGTCCGGAGGCAGTGTCTCTGCCTCGGCAGGAATGGACGTGGGGCCGAGGCCCAGTGGGGTCGCACCAGGCGGCACCCCTGGCCTCCCCCCAGTGCCACCAAAACTGTCTCAGGGCCTTGAATCTCGGGGGGGGGGGGGCGGGAGGGGGAGGCGTGAATTAATCCTCTCCGGTGTTTTTTAATGTTTATTTATTTTTGAGAAAGAGACACAGACAGAGCGTGAGCAAGGGAGGGAGGGGCAGAGAGAGAGGGAGACACAAGATCTGAAGCAAGCTCCAGGCTCCGAGCTGTCAGCACAGAGCCCGACGCGGGGCTCGAACCCACGAACCATGAGATCGTGGTCTGAGCCGAAGTCAGACGTTCGATCGACTGAGCCACAGGCCCAACCATCTCTGATTCTGTCTTTCTGATGCGGTGGCATGTTGGGGCCTGGCTGATCTGGAGAGACGGCTAATTCCTAGAATCGGCAAACAAGTGGCCCTTGAGGGTTCCTTTCCTATGCAGATCACCCCTTTATGTTTATTTTATTTTTTTTTTAAGTTGGTTTATTTTGGGAGAGAGAAGGATAGAGAGAGAAAGAGAGACAGCGTGAGCAGGGGAGGGACAGAGAGAGACGCCCAGGCCCGAGGCCAGCTGTTGGTGCGGAGTCTGACGAGGGCCACGGGATCGTGACCTGAGCCAAAATCAAGAGTCGGAGGCTTAACCACCTGAGCCCCTCAAACGCCCCTTATTTTATTATTTTTAAGACTTTTTTTGTTTTTAAGCAATCTCTCCACCCAACGCGCAGGTGGAACTCACATCCCCGAGATCCAGAGTCTCCCACTCCTCTGATGAGCCAGCCAGGTCCCCCCGCCCCTCAGGCCACTGCTTTGTCACACTCTGGGCCGCTAGTCTCTGCCCTGATCCCCAGGCCAGGAGCCCAACACAGATCTCTCCGTCGGGCCACACCTGTCCGTCCCACGGACACACACCACCAGGCTCCTGCCGTGTGTCCCTCCCTCCCCCTCCGCCCCCGTCACCGCCCCCGCAGCGTGGACTGCCCCCTCCTCTTGGGATGTGGGAACGTGGCTGGGCACTTGGGACACAAATGTGGGGGGTTCCCATTCCACCAACCAGCCCCCCGGCTTCCCAGACACCGAGTGCCCAGACGCCTCTACCCGAGGGCGAAGCATCAGACCCTGTGAGTCAAGGCTCAGTCTCTCAAGACGGCCCCCCACGTCGCATGCCGGCTTTGAGTCCCAGTCTGCCACCTTGCTTCTGACCCAATGGCCGTAAACCAAAGAGCTCCCGCCACCCGCTCCGCAGGGTTGAGAATTTGCCGGAATGGTGCACAGAACTTGCGAAAGGGCTTTGCTTGGGAACTGGCTTGTTATCAAGTTGCAGGTCAGGACTGGACAAATAGGGCGCCTGGCTGGCCCGTGTGGAGCGTGTGACTCCACCTCAGGGTGGTGAGTTCAAGCTCCCAGTGAGGCCTGGAGTTTCCTTAAAAAAATAAAATTAAAGGAGCGCCTAGGGGGCTCATTCAGTTAAGTGTCCGACTTCGGCTCAGGTCATGATCTCGGGGTTCATGGGTTCGAGCCCCGCGTCGGGCTCTGTGCTGACAGCTCGGAGCCTGGAGCTGCTTCGGATTCTGTGTCTCCCTCTCGCCCTGCCCCTCCCCCGTTCATGTTCTGTCTGTCTGTCTCTCTCTCTTTCTCAAAAATAAATAAAACATTAAAAAAGGCAAAATAAAATGGCACAATGCCACGCTGCTTTCAGGCACACAGACAGCGATTCTGCGAGTTTACACCCAACGCCGTGCTCAGCCCAGGTGCCGCTGCGTCTGTAAGGTTCACAGGTCTGTTTAGCAAACTCACTTTCCTTCCATAAACTTGGTTCATGGCTCTGATCTGCAGAATATTTCACAACAAACATAACTATTACTAACTGTCACAGTTTCAAGGTTTCGAGTGTGTCATCTTTGGGATGATTTTTTAAAATCTATCAAGTGATCTTGGGGCTCCTGAGTGGCTCAGTCGGTTAAGCGTCTGACTTTGGCTCAGGTCATAACCTCGCAGTCTGTGGGTTTGAGCCCTGCATCACGCTCTGTGCTGACAGCTCAGAGCCTGGAGCCTGCTTCCGATTCTGTGTCTCCCTCTCTCTCTGCCCCTCCCCTGCTCACACTCTGTCTCTCTCTCTCTCTCTCAAAAATAAATAAATATTAAATTTTTTTATTTTGTATTTTTGAGAGAGAGTATGCACGTGATACAGTGCAGATGGGGGAGGGGTCAGAGAGAGGGAGGCACCCAGATTTTTGGTCTAAGGTTATTCCTGTCTGTGAGGGTGTTTCTGGATGAGATTACCACTTGGATCAGTACAGCTGAGTCAGGCAGATCGCCTTGCTTTCCGCCTTCCGTGATGTGGGTGGGCCTCATGTAATCAGTTGAAGAATAGAACAAAAGAATTCTTTTTTGCCTGACTGCCTGTGAGCTGGGAAATCTATTTCTGTTCCCTGCCTTTGTCTCTTACTGGATCCTGAGCCTGTCAGGCTTCAGACCAGATCTCCAGCACCAGGTCTTTCGGGTCTCCGGTTTGCTGAATGCAGGTCTCAGCAGATGTATACATATATGCGTAATAACTATGCTCATCATCATCCCTTCAGCTCTGACCACTGGGTGAGCAACTCTTCCAAGTGTGGGAGGCCAGACTCCCAAGAGGTTCATCTGCTTCCCAGAAACCCTCAGCCCAGATCCTCTGGATGCACTCACTTCCTTCCCAGAATACCTCCAGATGAGCCCTTCCTCCACCTCAAGTGTGTGTCTACCTCAGTAACACCCGTTTAATAATTCCAAGAACAGCTCCTTTTTTGAACCTTCTTACTACGTTCTGGGCATTCTTCCACATCCTTTTGAGAGCCTGAGCTCCTAACTGAACCGGAAGCGGGAAGCGTGGCCACAGCCCGTCTGAGCCCACATCCCCTGGTGAGCCTGGGACATGAGCGGGATTGGCAGTTCGTGCCTTCCGGGCATGTTGGCCAAGGTCTGGGATTTCAGAGTTCTTGCCAACGCAAGAGTCATCTCGTCCCTGCTTCCTGGATGCGGGCAGAAGGCGTGCACTCCCGAGTCACAAAGCGTCTGTTCCTCGCAGCGGGAGGACCATGCGTGTGCCGGGTCCCCTGGCCCCCATGTCCCACCCGGGTAACCCAGAGGGGCTCAGAGGGGTTCTGCGTGGCTGGGAGGCTGATGAACACTCGCCCAGGGGGCCACGTCTTGTAGAGCAAGCTGGTTCCTTGTCCTGGACAGAGACAGCCCTTCCCCTTCTTTAACATGGTGAGTCTGTAATTCTAATGCCCATCACCTCTATCAAAACTATCTGTCCTTGTGTGTGTGTGTGTGTGTGTGTGTGGTCTCCAGCTGGCCCCACATCCAGCCTCATGAGGATCTGTCTTCCAGGTGTACCTCCCTCAAAATTCTGCTGGGTCTTAGACCCCCCACTCTCCTCCGACCACACCGTTCATTTTGTTCATTTTACTTTATTCTTATTTTTAAAGATTTTAGTTTTGGGGGAGGCACCTGGGGGGCTCGGTCAGTTGAGCGTCCGACTTCGGCTCAGGTCATGATCTCACAGTTTGTGGGTTCGAGCTCCGCATTGGGCTCTGTGCTGACAGCTCAGAGCCTGGCACCTGCTTCAGATTCTCCCTCTCTCTCTCTGCCTCTCCCCTGCTGGTGTTCTCTCTGTGTCAAAAAGTAAATAAATAAACATTCACATAAATAAGTAAATAAAATAAAGATTTTTGTTTCTTAAGGAAGCCCCACACCCAATGTGGGGCTTGAACTTAAAACCATGAGATCAAGAGTTGCAGGCTCCACAGACTGAGCCAGCCAGGTGCCCCTATTTTACTGAGTTTAAGTTTATTTATTTACTTAGAGAGAGAGAGAGTGCACAGCAGGGGAGGAGCGGAGAGGAGAGACAAAATCCCAAGCAGGCTCAGCACACAGCCTGGCGTGGGGCTCAATCCCACAGCCCCCCCAAGAGCCGGACCTGAGCCCAAACCAAGAGTCAGATGGCTAACCGCCTGCACCACCCAGGCGCCCCCTGTTTTCCTTATTTTAGAACAAGCAAACACGCTCCCACCCCTACAGGCTTTAACTTGTGACTCCAGGAAAGCTCCCAGCTTCAAGGCATTCAGGCCCCAGGCAGCGAGGGAGGCCTTTCCTGATTTCTTACCCTGGAATCAGTCACCCCTACCCAACGTTTTACTGTTCTGCATGTGGTGCCAACGTCCAGTGACAGGTCCGGTGCTCCCGCTGTCGGGGCTCAGTCCCCTGTGGAACAGCAAGTGCGCGAGGACCTCACAGCCACAGTGCGCTCTGCTCCTGCGGCTGGTGGGCGTCCTGCCCTCAGCACACTGACCTGCAGGCCCCTGCAGCCGCCCAGCGGGGCGCCAGCGTCCCCCTCCCCTGGCCTCCTCCCCTCGCCACCTGGCTCTACTCCACGCAGCAAGATTATTTTAAGCACAGACATCAGGTTATGTCCTGTGCAGTTTCAAACGCCTCTAATCACTTCCTTTTCCATTTGAACAAAAGCCAGGCTTTCTCGTGCCCCTTAACAGCCCACAGACCGGCTCCTGGTCGCCTCAGCGGCTTTATTTCCGGGCCCCTGGCTGGCCCGTGCTGCATCAGCCTGGGGTTCGTTTCCGTGCACGGCAGTTGCACCCCTTCTTTGCAGGGTCCTTACGGTGACTCCTCCCGGTGCCTGAAATGTCCACACTTCCTCTCTTGCTCTCTGCCTGGCTTCTCCTAATCCCTCACTTCCAGCTCAGGGGTTAGCAAGCGCCCAGACGTGGCCTCTCCCACCGGGTCAGTCTAACGGGGCCCCTCCCTCCGGGGACCCTGTACACCGCCCTCCGGCATTGCCCCTGGCAGTTTGAACCCATCCGCTCCACGTCTCTTCCTCTGTCTTGTCGGTCTCTCTTCCCAGAACGAGTGTGCCCTGGATGGGCCACACCTGTCTCACCCACTGTCGCATGCTGGGTGCTGCCACCATCCTACGCAGCCGGATTGTTGCCGGAGGAGAGAATAAAAGAATCTGTGTCCTCTTCGTCAATATCTAGGATAAATGCATTTTCTCTTCATAGTTCCTAGAGCCCCCTCCCCCCACCCCCGTGCCCAGAGGCACATATAAAACTTTGCCCAATCTCTTTCCCCGGAATGCCCTGCCCCAGGTCTAAGAACAAATGGAGAGACATCACGGGGACTGAGAGACCCCGGGGCCAGCCCGTCTCTCACTCTCCCAGCCTGGGTTTCTCTGGGAAACTAGCCGTGTTCTGGAAACCTCCGAGGACCCCGTGCCAGCAGAGGACTAGATGCCGTGCCAAGCTAGAACAGATCCCAGCCTGCCGGGGAGGCCCCAGCCTGAGTCTGCAGATCGTGGACCCTGGGGTCAAATTCTGGCCTGCCTTCCTTCCAGCCGCCTGTTTGGAGCCATGCTCACTGCTTCTATCAGTATCTATACCTTTGCCGGAGCCTGGTGTCTGCTCCCCAGGGGCAAGCTCCCTCCAGTCTCCTTCCAGAAGCACTTATCTCTGTCCTAGGGCTCCCTGTTGGCCAGATTAAATTCCCTACCCAGTTTCACCTCAGTAGCCATTCACATGGAAAATTGCAAAGTACAAAGTAAATTTGTACAAAGGATAAAATGGTGACCATTTCAGGACAGAAGATTGCAGCAATGCTTACGGACCTGGAGGGCATTGTGCAAGTGAGCTACGGAGAAAGACAAATAGAGCCTATCTTGTGGAATCTTAAAAAGCTGAACCTCCTAGAAACTGAAGGAACAGTGATTACCAGGGGGTGGGGGGCCTGGGGAGATGTTGGTCCAAGGGTACAAACCTGGGACTAGGAGATAATCAAGTGATGGAAATGAGGCGCACAGAACCGGGAGGACAGTCCCCAACTGTGTGTCCCCAACTGTGAGTCTCTTAGAGTCTAGATCTTAACTATTGTCACAGCAGTGAAACAGTAAGTGTATAGCATGGCCGAGACGTTAGCTAACGCTTTGGCGACCATACTGTAATATATAAATGTATCAAATCAGGTGACAGTTTTGCAATATATAACTGTATCAAGGGGCACGTGGGTGGCTCAGTCGGTTGAGCTTCCCACTTGGGCTCAAGTCATGATCTCACAGTTCGTGAGTTCAAGCCCCAAGTTGGGCTCCGTGCTGACAGCTTGGAGCCTGGAGCCTGCTTCGGATTCTGGGTCTCCCTCTCTCTGCCCCTCCCTCACTCATGCTCTGTCTCTCAAAAATAAACATTAGAAAAAAAAATTAAATATAAAGGGGCAGAAAAGGGGCAGAAAATGTGAATCATTAGCAAAGAATGCATTATTTCCGGCCAGGTCTCCTCCTCAGGAGGAGGGGCCCATCGGCACTGGTGTTTAGCAGATAATTCCAGGTTGGCTGATTGAAGGTCACATTCTTGGGGGCTGGAATTGCACCGAGGTGAGATGTTAAGTCTTGGTTTGCTGAGTGGGGTTTTGGCACAAGTGACTCCATGTGGGGCCTGCTGTTTGCCTTGTGCCATCCTATGCTTTTGCAAATACTTAAATTCTCCTCCAGGGACCCACTTGAGTTTCGTGGTTCCTGACACCAACGGTGCCCGGCACAGTGACACATCTAAAAACCACACGGGGGTGTGCAAGGGCGATGTGGGGCAGGGCGACTCGTGGGCCAGACCCATGCAGGCAAAACCCACGTCCGCTCGGGACCGGGGAGGCCTGGCACGCACACGGGGGATTTGGACGTGAGCCTCGTTATAATCTGGCTACGGGTACGGCCGCCATTCTGTGGACAGTATCCTCTCTTCTCTGCGATCCTCTGAATCTGCCCAGGTGCCCGGAGTCACTCCCGCAGGCTCTGTTGACTCTTGGATTTTTCTCCTGTTGGAGAGACGCAGTTTCTGGTGTCCCCCCACTTTCCGAGGGCGCCTGGGCACATCCTCATTAGTGCAGACTCCAGAGGCCATGTGGGTCCTTTCCTCCTTTTTAAAAAAAATTTTTTTTAACGTTTATTCATTTTTGAGAGACAGAGAGAGACAGAGCATGAGTGGGGGAGGGGCAGAGAGAGAGGGAGACACAGAATCTGAAGCAGGCTCCGGGCTCCGAGCTGTCAGCCCACATGGGGCTTGAACCCTGAACTGTGAGATCATGACCTGAGCTGAAGTCGGAGACTTAGCCAGCTGAGCCTCCAGGTGCCCCAACCTGAATTCCCTTCTCACACTTTTGGAGGCTACAAGTCCAAGATCAAGGTGCCGGCCGGGTTCTGTCTGGCAAGGACTCACTTCTTGGCTCCTAGAGGGCAGTCTTTTCCCTGTGTCCCTGCTCGGAGGGAGGGGCAAGGCGATCTCCGGGGTCTGTCTTATAGGAGGGCATCAATCCCCTTCACGAGGTTCCACCCCAGGATCTCATCATGTCTCCCAACCATCACGCGTGGATTTCAATATGCGCGCGGGGATGGACATTCAGTCTCTAGCAACCAAAGTTCTGAGTTTTAACACGGCTCAACTTACACTGTGGGTCCTGTTTAAGAATCTCTGTCAATCCCAAATTCCAAAGATGCTTTCCAACACCTATTCTTTTAAGTTTGTTTATGTGTGTGTGTGTGTGTGTTTGTTTATGTACAACTAGGGGCTGAACTCACACCTCCTGGCCTGGATCTCCAGAGTCCCATGTTCCTCTGATGAGCCAGCTAGGCCTACCTCCAGTGCCTATTCTGGAATATTTACTGTTTGGGGTTTGTTTGTTTGTTTTTATCTTTGTTTTGGTTCATTCTAAGCACTTCTCACCCAGCATGGAGCCCAAAGCAGGGTCTCCTGACCCTGAAATCAAGACCCAAGCTGAGATCAAGAGTTAGACGCTTAATAGACTGAGCTGCCCAGGAGCCCCTGAGTACTTATTGTTTTATATTTCACAGTTAGACCTCAGAACCATCTGGAAGTTTATTTGAGGGGGATGGCATGGAGGGGGGCTGTTTGGAAGGGTAAATTCTCCTCTGCCTTTCGAAGGTTTTTCGCGCTGGTCTAAGAATGACACCTACAGAGACGGGCGAACAGGAGACAATCAGACTTAACTCAGGCAGGAATCGCACATGCCTGGGAGGGTTCGAGACAGAAGGGTAAGATGAGGGGCGCCTGGGCGGCTCAGCCGGTTGAGCCCCTGACTCTTGATTTCGGCCCAGGTCATGATCCCAGGGTTGTGGCTTTGCGCCCCGTGTTGGGCTCCGTGCAGAGCTGCACAGGACGGAGGCTGCTTGGGATTCTCTCTCTCTTTTCTCTCTCTGCCTCGCCCCTGCTTGCACGCTCTCTCTCTCATACTCGCAGAATCAATGAATAAACATAATAAAATAAAACAAAGTAAAATAAAATAAATTTAGCAAGGTAAGGTGAGGTGTCCATGTCCTCCTGACCTAAGGAGGGCGGATGTCGGCCCTGCCGTGAGATGGGCCGCCCAGATAAGCACTGAGTGCTGGGAATGGCTCTGATTCTGGTAAACACCCCCAGCTTGGATGCTTCTAGGCAGTTAAGGGAGAGGCAAAAAGTTTCTCTCGAGCCTGCAGGGCCTCGATTGCCTTCAGCTCAAAATAGTCCACATGCCAAAGTGGCCCTTTTATTGAGGAGACTTGGTCTGACTTGTTCAGGGACACCGACTCAGAAGGACTCAAAAAATAAAGAAATAAAACAGGCCCATCCCTTTTGCCGCCGCAACGTGGCATGTGTTTGTCCTTAGGTCAGGTGACTTTCCGCGTGTCTCTCTGTTTTTGAATCTGTTCGCTGTTTCACCCATCTGTGTGCCCGTCTTTTCAAGACCTCTGGTGCTTAGAGTCCAGCCTCGTCCGCTCTGCCCCTCCCGCAGGGCATTTGCACCTGCTGCAATGTTTCTCACACCCTTTGGGGGACAATATCGCCTCATCCTTTAGCCTTGAGCTCAGATGTCACCCCTTCCCCGAAGAGCCCCTTCTCTGGCCACTCCATCTATTCTTTTTTAATGTTTATTTATTTATTTCTGAGAGAGAGAGAGAGACGGAGGGAGGGAGAGGAGGAGACACAGAATCTGAAGCAGGCTCCAGGCTCTGAGCTGTCAGCACAGAGCCCCATGTGGGGCTTGAACCCACAAACCAGGAAATATGACCTGAGCTGAAGCCAGACACTCACCCAACTGAGCCTCCCAGGTGCCCCCTGACTAGTCTGTCTAAAACAGGCCCCCTCTGTCCTCCACATATTTTATTCCATCACACAGAACAGCCTGTGTCTGTATTTGCATATCACTGTCTCTCCCTCACTGTGTCTGGGGCAGCAAGAACCCTGTGTCTCTCTTTCACTCCATGTCCCCTGAGGCCACAGGCTCGTGCCTTCACTTGGAATGAATGAGAAGCAAAAGGTGCCTCTTTGGACACAGGATGAGTGCACTGCATCCTCATGGTCCCCTAGAGGGCGGCCCAGCCCCACAGGCCATCTGGAGAGGTTTTTGTGAGTTTTGCCTGAACTGCGCCTTTTAACTACAAATTTACAGAGGCAGCAAATGGTGGGAGCCTAGGTTCAGCCCTAGAGGACCTGAAATGAGGTATTTTTATTGACTCTGGCCCTGCACTAGGTTGGCGAGGGCACGCAGAGGTGACCTGGGCTGGGTGGCCATCTGGTACCCCACAGCATCCCATGCCCATCACGGACTCGGGGACAAATCAGCCTCAGACTGTGTGCGTTTGATCCCCACTATTTTAATCTGAGAAAGGGAGCTCAATAGGAAAAAGGCATCTGTATTCATTTATCATCACAAGGCTCCTTGCCTGGCAGATTAAAAATAGCCCGTTGAAATGCATGCGTACTGTTCTGACTTGGTAATGTATTTGCCATGGCAGAGGATTCGGAGGACACACACACACAAAACAAGGGGTGCACGGTGAATTAAGTCTCTCACACGTGCCCGTGTGCCAGATGCCCTATTCTTCTTTCCTTCTGGTCAAATCCAATTTCTTTTGTATCTTTCTAGAACTTTCTGTAGCGTATTTTATACAATATTAGGGTATATTCCATATTGTATCATAATTAGCACGCAGTGATGCAGAGACATCTTCCTAAGTGTTTTTACGTGCACTCAGCCGTATAATCTACAAATAGATGGAATTAATTTTTTTTAATGTTTTATTTATTTTTGAGACATAGAGATTCAGAGCATGAACGGGAAGGGTCAGAGAGGGAGACACAGAATCCGAAGCAGGCTCCAGGCTCTGAGCCAGCTGTCAGCACAGAGCCCGACGCGGGGCTCGAACCCACAAACCTGAGATCATGACCTGAGCCAAAGTCGGAGGCTTAACCGACTGAGCCACCCAGGTGCCCCCAAATAGATATAATTAAAATAATCGGTTAATATGTTTGAAATACACACAGCGAGGTTTTATTTCTACACCTGTACCCCACATCTCATTTCCTGCCTTCCCTTACAGGTCCCCGCGTTTAAGAATCTCTTCTGTATCCATATAACCAAATGGACATACCTATTCTTATTTTTATTTATTTTTTAATGTTTATTTATTTTTGAAAGAGAGAGTGTGAGAAGGGGAGGGGCAGAGAGGCAGAGGGATGTGAAATGGGCTTTGCACTGACAGCAGAGAGCCAGGCGTGGAGCTCAAACCCACCAACCGTGAAATGGTGACCTGAGCAAAGTCGGACGTTAGCCGAATGAGCCACTCTGGTGCTCCTATTCTATTTTTTTAATTAAAAAAAGGTTTTAATGTTTAGCTTTTGAAAGAGAGACAGAGGGTGAGCAGGGAAGGAGCGGAGAGAGAGGGAGACACAGAATCCGAAGCAGCTCCAGGCTCTGAGCTGTCAGCACAGAGCTCGACTTGGGACTCGAACCCACAGACCACAGAGATCACGACCTAAGCCGAAGTGGTATGCTTAATCGACTGAGCCCCCCAGGGGCCCCTCTTTTTTCTTAAGATATGCCCACTGTGACCCTATCTGGAGGTCCCATGGTTTGTTTACCTGGCCCCCTATAGATGGGGACTTAATTTATCTCCCATCTGATAAGAACATTTACCAGGGGAGATTTACAAATCAAATAGATTTCCTTCCTCACTCCCCTACAAAGTGCAGCCTACGTCTTCAAAACAGAAGCCTTCAGTCTATTTTGCTGAAGGAGGATGAAAGTCACCATCTGTTAATCCAATCTGCATTGTGGAGGAAAAGGGAAATTGTCTCCAGGGCTGACTCTTCCTCTGAGGACCCCCTGAGGCCAGTTCCTGAGGGTCTCCTGATAGGCGGTGCCCGTAACCTAAATAGGTAATCCAGCTTCTGGTTTGCAAATGACATGTCTTCTGGACCTAAGAAGCAGAGGAGGAATTTATAGGAAGGACCCTGAGTAAGTCACGTTATGCATGCGAAGGCTAGACCGGCAGGCTTGGGAATTTGGTGGGAAGCCAAGAACAGACTGCAGAGTACTCTTAAAGTCACGTGTGACCACAGGCGGGCTGGACCAGTGACTGGTGACCTCACGCTTCCCCTGAACTCTGCACTTCCCTCTGTCCTCGCCTCTTTTCGGTCTAATTAAGGTCCCAGGAGGAAGCATTCCATTACTTATCCCATACCTTCCAGAGACTTCTGTCAGACATCTGTGGCTCTCCAAAGCTCCTGCTCTGTGAAGGTTTGGCTCCTAAAAACTCAGACACCAGCCCTGTGGGTGGGGAGGGGGGGTGTCTAGATCCTGGAAAGCCCCAGAATGTCAGGCACTGTCCTCGGAGTTTATATCTGCTGAAGTTCCGCAAACAGCCTTGTGGGGGGCAGGGCAGCAGACCCCGCCCTGGTGTGGGAGGCCAGGGACACCCCTTCACAGCCAGCCCAGGAGAGCCCCAGGTGCCTGCAGGCTTTGCAACTGTAACTTCCTTCTCATCCAGGGTTGTGCTTAAAACAAAACGAAAAAAATGCTAATAGATGTTCCATTTTGCCGAACACTCTTTTTTACATATATGGGATCGTCATACAATTGTTTTCCTACCGAGCTCTGCTAATGTGATGAATCTCATTAACGGTTTCCGAATATTAGCCATGCTTGTATTTCTACAAGTTAACTCCATTTGGTCACAATGTATCTTTCTTAATGTTTGTTTATTTTTGAGAGAGAGACACAGCCTGAGTGGGGGAGGGACAGGAAGAGGGGGAGACAAAGAATCCGAAGCAGGCTCTAGGCTCCAAGCTGTCAGCACAGAGCCCGA
>NC_043715.1:55634271-55672727 GCF_006229205.1 Suricata suricatta
GAGAGAGCAGCATCCCCACAAGGGTTATTTCTACAAAGACTACCCCACCCCCACATCAGATGCCCGTTGAAACCACACAGCCCACTGTCTGCGCTCCTGACCGAGGGCTGTAGATTGGAGGTTCAAGCTACCCAAGATTCTTTTAAAGCGCTAGAGCATCCCGGAAGTGCTGGGGATTCACTCGGCTGAGCATCCGACTTCAGCTCAGGTCATGATCTCACAGCTCATAGGTTCGAGCCCCACGTCAGGCTCCATGCTGACAGCTCAGAGCCTGGAGCTGCTTCAGCTTCTGTGTCTCCCTCTCTCTCTCTGACCCTCCCCTGCTCATGCTATCTCTCTCTCTCAAAAATAAATTTTAAAAAACATTAAAAAATTTTTTAAAGTAAATACATAAATTGCTAGAAAATCTCACAGAACTCAGGGGAACTCTTAACTTTAAATGATATGAGGGGTGACTGGCTGGGTCGGTGGAGCGTCTGACTTCGGCTCAGAGCGTGATCTCGCGGTTCATGGGTTCGAGCCCCACATCAGGCGCAGAGCCCACTTCGGATCCTCTGTCTCCCTTTCTCTCTGCCCTTCCCCCACTTGGGTGATAAAGGACATGAATCCTTAGCCTGATGGAAGAGATGGTTAGGACCAGGTGTGGGGGAGGGGCTTCCAGGCTGCCCTCGGGGACCTCATGTTCACCAACCCGGAAGCTAGTCTCTGAATCTGAATCTGAATCTAGTCAGTTCTCTCTCCGGTTTTAAGGAGGCTTCATGACGTTATCATGATGGACTGACTCCTGGCCAGGGGCTGATTCCACCTCCGTGTCTCCCGTCCCCAGAAGCCAGAGAGACTGAAAGTTCCAACTCTCTAATCACAGAGCTGATCCTCCGGGAAGCCCGCCCCCACCCTTGGGTGAAGTCCAAAAAGTCCCCTCCTTCACATAACAAAAGGCACATTTCTCCTCCTCATCACAGGAAATCCCGAGGGTTTTCCGGAGCTGTGAACCAGGATCTGTACATCATGAGAAATATGTATTTGGTCATCTGAGGGGCCACATACGGATTTATAAATCCCACCACAAGACTCAGACATTCCTCAAAAAAAAAAAAAATCAGGATACTTAGTCTTCTATTTGTTTTCTGTTCCATTCTGAATGCTCCAGGGTGTTCTGTTTGTCTGGCTTCGTGCCAACACTGCACTCACTCATTTACTTGGCTTACTAAGTAAGTCTTTTTTCTTAAGTTTATTTTTTTAAGTAATATCTACACCCACCGTGGGGCTTGAACTCACAACCCTGAGATCAAGAGTCGCATTCTCTCTCTCTCTCTCTTTTTTTTTATGTTTATTTATGTTTGAGAGACAGAGCATGAGCAGGGGAGGGGCAGAGAGAGAAGGAGACAGAATCAGAAACAGGCTCCAGGCTCTGAGCTGTTTGCACAGAGCCCAGCACGCTGCTCCAACTCACAAACCTCGAGATCTCCGTGACCTGAGCCGGGGCTGGATGCCCAACCGACTCAGCCCCCCAGGCGCCTGAGGTCACCTTCTCAAGGCACCTGCGTGGCTCAGTCAGTTGAGCATCTGACTTCAGCCCAGGTCCTGATCTCATGGTTTGCAAGTTTGAGCCCCACATTTGGCTCACTGCGGCTGGAGCCCCTCATTGAGCCCACTCCAGACCCTCTGTCTCCCTCTCTCTCTGCCCCTCCCCACTCATGCTCTCTCTCAAAAAAAGAAAGAACTTCATTCCTAAAAAAAAAAAAAAAAAAAAAAAAAAAAAAAAAAAAAAAAAAGTCATGCTCTAGCCACTGAGCCCGACAGGCACGTCCCCTGCTCCTGCAACATCACCAGATTTCCAGACACAGCTCCAGCACCTTTCGGCATCCCAAACTAGAACTCTGTACCCGTAAACACTAGCCCCCGCTTCTCCCTGCCTCTAGCCGCTGGTAATTACTATTCTACTTCTGCATCTATACATTTGAGTATTGGAGGCCTTTCATATAAGTGGAATCACACAGTACATGTCCTTTTGTGTCTGACTTATTTTGCATAACAGGTTCAAGGTTCACCTGTGGTTGTAGCCTGCATTAGAATTTCCCTCCTTTAGGGGCACCTGGGTGGCTCAGTCAGGTAAGCATCGGATTTCGGCTCAGGTCATGATCTCAGGGTTTGAGAGTTTGAGCCCCTCATCAGGCTCACTGCTGTCAGCACAGAACCTTCTTTGGATCTTCTGTCTTTCTCTCTGCCCCTCCCCCACTTGCACTCTTTCAAAAATAAAACATGTTTTTAAAACTTATGAAAAATTTTAATACGCTATATTTAATACACTATTTAAATATTAAATACTCTATTTAATATTTTAATACACTATTAAAACATTTTTAAGGGGCGCCTGGGTGGCTCAGTCGGTTAAGTGTCCGACTTCAGGTCAGGTCATGATCTCACGGTTCATGGGTTTGAGCCCTGCGTCAGGCTCTGTGCTGACCACTAGCTCAGAGCCTGGAGCCTGCTTCAGATCCTGTGACTCCTTCTCTCTCTGACCCTCCCCTGCTCACGCTGTCTCTCTCTCTCTCTCTCTCTCTCTCTCTCTCTCTCAAAGATAAATAAAAACATTAAGAAATTTTTTTTTAATTTTAAACACTAAGTTTTGGGGAAATTTCTTACCCAGCACTGTGTGACTAATACAGAGATGTATAGAACGTGATGAATTTGAGAGGGACGGCAGAAGGCAATGTGACAGTGAGGAGGTTTTGGAGCGTTGGGGGTTAGAGGCCGACAGCCAAGAAAGAATTCTTGAAGATGTCCTCCATGCTAAAAGGGGGACTTTATGAAAGCACAGGGACAGGGCCTGTGGGCAGAAAGAGCCCCCCGGGGGTTGTGCAGAGCGGCTGGTTATGTACTATGGAGCTGGGAGAGGTGAAGTCAAGAGGGGGTTTCTTTCTGGTTTTTTTTTTTTAACTGTATTTATTTTTAGAGAGAGAGCATGGTGGAGGGAGGCAGAGGGAGAAGGAGAGAGAGAATCCCCAGCAGGCTCTGTGCTGGCAGTGTAGATGAGGGGCTTGAACTCAAGAAACCGCGAGATCATGACCTGATCTGAAACCAAGCACTGGACGCGTAAGTGGCTGAGCCAGCCGGCGCCCCAGGAGGAAGTTGCTCAAAGCGATTTCCATCTGCTGATGAAGATCCACAGGGGTGAGTCTAGTGGTTGCTAGGCTGAGGTTGTTTTCCCTCCGGGAAAGCATTACCTTTAGGACCGTCGGGAGTTCCTGGACATTAGGCTATTGATAAGATTGCCTTTTTCTTGTAATCTTCTAAGATATTTATAAACTGACGGAGACGCCTGTCCTGCATGACTGTGATCTCTAGGAGTTACCGTTGGTTTTCGTTTCTTTCCTTAGTCCTTGGGCATCCAGGAGAGCCTGAGCAATATTGTACAACCGGGTGAACTGCGGTGTGCTGGGAACCACAAAAGTTTAGAGGAAGGTCATGTGTTCATTTTAGATGTGTTCAGTTTGGGGGGAAAAAAAGGAGGCGCCTGGGTGGCTCAGTCAGTTAAGCATCTGACTTCAGCTCAGGTCATGATCTTGAAGTTCGTGGATTTGAGCCCCACGTCGGGTTCTGTGCTGACAGCTCAGAGCCTGGAGCTGCATCGGATTCTGTGTCTCCCTCTCTCTGCCCCTCCCCCGCTCACGTTCTGTCTCTGTCTCTCAAAAACGAATAAGCATTAAAAAAAATTTAGATGGGCTGAGTTTGAACTTTTGTGTCATCCACGTGGAGACACAGGAGAACCCAAGTACACGTGTCTGGAGCTCAGAGGGGAGATCTGGGTCCTGGCCAGTTCCTGTGAGTCCTGGCAGAGGTTACTAGTAGTTTCCCACAATTTCTTTCCTCTGTAATTGAAGATTTAGAGGTGCCTGCGTTAAGTGTCAGTCAGTTAAGCCTCTGACTCTTGATTTCGGCTCAGGTCATGATCTCACAGTTTACAAGTTTGAGCCCCAAGTCGGGCTCTGGGATGACAGCTCGGAGCCTGGAGCCTGCTTTGGATTCTGTGTCTCCCTCTCTGGGTCGGTCTCCCTCTCTCTCTGTCCCAAGAATAAATAAATATTAAAAAGAAAGTTAAAAACTAAAAAGAACAAAAAATTGTTCAGCCTGGTTCAATGTGGTTGTTGGCTTAGGCCTCCGCAAGAAAGTGCCCTGGACTGGGTGATACAGAAATTTATGGAATTTACAGAAATAAACAGATATTAATTTTCTCACAGCTGTGCAAGTTAGAAACCCCAGGGCAAAGGATCACCAGGGTGGCTTGGTTCGGAGGTCCCTCTCCTTGGCTTGTAGACCGCCATCTTTTCCCTGTGTCTTCACATGGTCACGGTGAGAATGGACTTAATTCCACTAACCTGTACACTTAACAATGGTTGAAGAGGCGAATGTTATGTTAGGTGTGTTTTTACAATTTAAAGTAGCTATTATTTTTTAAAAAGTCAATGAAAGAAGGCACTCCTGAAATCATTGTTGCACTATATGCCAACTTGGAGGTAAATTAAAAAATAAATACATTATTAAAAATTCAAACAGGGAGGCTGGGTGGCTCAGTGGGTTAAGCATCCGACTTTGGCTCAGGTCATGATCTCATGGTTGTGGGTTCGAGCCCTGCATCCGGCTCTGTGCTGACAGTTCAGAGCCTGGAGCCTGCTTCTGATTCTGTGTGTGTGTCTCTCTCTCTGACCCTCCCTGCTCATGCTCTGTCTCTCTCTATATCAAAAATAAATATTAAAAAAATTAAAACAATTTTTTAAAATTCAGTGAAAGATTCTTTGAATGGAAGATACTATCTAAAAAGAGGAAGACTAGCAAACGCAATAGCAAAGGTATGAGAAGGATGTATTTAAAAATCAAAGAGCCAAGAAGGATTGGAATGAGTTGAGAAGAACAATTTTGCAATTGTTAGAGGAAGGTAGTCGTGGAAATAGTCAGTTCTGGGACTTTATTACAGGACACGGAGGGGCTTTCCAGTGGATGGCTTCTATTACCTCTCAAATAAAGGGAGCAGATCATAGGCTGAGAGTGGGTGGGGCTGGAGGCATAAAGGGTGTCAGAGATTGAAGAGGACAAAAATAGTGCGCTTGTGACGACAGCAATGAGAGTGAGTTCACCGGGCGATAGCAGACGGGCGGTGGGCAGTGCCGAGCCCACGGAGTTGGGCCGTCCCACACTCACACAGGGAACCACTCTGCCCTGGAACGTGACTTTCTCCAGTAATGCCCAATTGCTTTAGGGACAAACTCGGACTCAGAAAAACAAAACAGAAGCTGATAGGTGGGCTTTTGCTTCTCCCAGACTGAGGCCTTACAAAGGCAGAGGGCAAAGGAGCGTGAGACACTCGATGTGGCGAGAGCACTGTTGAAAGGAGGGACCGCGGAGCCATGTCCAAAGGAAAGAGAGGCTGTGTGGGGGGGGCTTCCTATCAAGTTAAGAAAAGGTGATGGTGAGGGTTGCTGAGAAAGTAAGGGGGAAGGTGACTGGCGTCAGAGGAACGTGGAAAGTGAGAAGATGGACGGAGTGGAGGGCACCATTAACGCTGGACTCCTCGTGTCTCCCAGATGACTTCACATCATGAAGCAAATAGAAACATGATGATATTTTTACAGTTCACTGACTTGACTAGATAAGCCTGCCACAGAGGCGGCCACGCTACTCTGGGAACCAAGGGAATCAATATCCGCCCCCTCCCAGCCCACCTATGACCTGTTTGAGGCACATCAGTGACCAGGAGGTCAGTAGATGACAAAATGGTGATATGACCAGGGAACAGCCTAGGGGAATATATTTCAATGAAGGCAAGAGAAGAAAGAATACTTAACGAAGTGGCTTTGGGGCACCTAGCTGGCTCAGTCAGAAGAGCATGCAACTCTTAATCTCAGGGTTGTGTGTTCAAGCCCCATGTTGACCGAATCCCAATGAGGCTCAATGCTGTGAGCACACAGCTGGACTTGGGACTTGAACTCATGAACCATGAGCTCATGACCTGAGCCAAAACCAAGAGTTGGACGCTTACCCAACTGAGCCACCCAACTGACCCTAAATTGAGGGTTTCTGAGGACTTGAGCAGGGCGGAGCTGGAGGAGGTGGTGATGGCTGACAGAGCTGGTAGCTAGGACTCTCCCTCCTGTATGGTGCTGCTCACGGGCTCCCAGCATCGCAAGAAACTCAGCCTCCCTGGGGAAAACTGAGATCTAATGAAAATTGCCTCTTATTCGTCCTCATGTCCACAAGGCTCACTGCTGGTTAGACAGGACACCAGCTGATCTCCTTGCTGGATGAGATCAACCGGCCTTTGGCATGGGAGGTGACCAATCTGTGTATCTCTATTGCAGTGACAGGAACTAATGCAGTTTGCTTTCTCTGCGAATGGTGGAGTGGCTCAACATGGCCCCAGAGACACGTCCACATCCGAGTCTCTGGAACCTGTGAATGCTGTCTTATTTGGGAAGAGGGTCTTTGCTGATGTGATGAACTTAAGAATCTCTCGAGGAGGAGATCAGGAGATCATTCTAGATTATCCAGGTGGGCCCTAAAACCGATGGTAAATGTCCTAATATCCTGAGAAGAGAGGGGGTGAGTATTCGAGACAGACCAAAGAGGAGACAGACACACACAGAAGACAAGCGACATAAAAACAGAAAGTAGAGCACCTGGGTGGCTCATCGGTTAAGCGGCTGATTCTTGGTTTCAGCTCAGGTCATCATCTGATGGTTTGTGAGTTTGAGCCTGGCATCAGGCTCTGTGCTGACAGCTTGGAGCCTGCTAGGGATACTCTCTTCCTCCCTTTCTCTCTGCTCCTACCTCGCTCATTCTCTATATCTCTCTCAAAATAAATAAATAAACATTAAAAAAAGGGGGGGTAGACATTGAAGAGATGAGGCCACAGGACAAGGAACCCACAGTTAAAAGAAGCTGGAAGAGGCAAGATACTCATTCTCCCTTAGAGCCTTCAGAGTGAGTGAGGCCCCGCGGATGATTCAGTTTCAGACCAAGAAACTTCATGGTTCAGTACTCCATGGATTCCACTGTGGCCAGCTGCACATATGACATAATGCTTCTAATGCATAAAAACCAGGAAGGAGGGGCCCCTGGGTGGCTCAGTCAGTTAAGCATCCGGCTTCGGCTCAGGTCAGATCTCACGGTTCGTGGGTTCAAGCCCCGCGTCGGGCTCTGTGCTGACTGCTAGCTCAGAGCCTGGAGCCTGTTTCCGATTCTGTATCTCCCTCTCTCTCTGACCCTCCCCTGCTCACACTGTCTCTCAAAAATAAATAAAAAGCATTAAAAAAAAACCAGGAAGGAGCAGATAGATACACCATATGCCTTATTAAGACACACACATGCCAAGCATGGGAGATAAACCCCATGGAAATTGGGGAGCCATCACCTCAAGGCAGTTACTGAGAATCCGGTAGTGTGAGAACAGTGGGGGTATCCCATTCAGGGGGAGTTGCTACATCCAGAGAACCCTTTGCCACTGACGAATCGATGAAAATCTTCACTGAAGGAGGAATTCCTCAGCCTGCTTTCTGCTCACACGGGAGGCGCTCCTAAATCTTTGTTGAGAAGGAGTGTGTTCCCCAGGGACCCAGAGTACGGAAAGCTCTGGGTGAAATTGATATAACAGAGCCCCTTAAAGCCTTTGTAATCCCGAGTGGTAGGAGATGAGAAGGAATCTCTTTTATTCCATATAAGCCCCTTTCAACCACACCTGAGTTCAAGCTAATGAAATGAGCCCCTGGGGGGGTGACTCAGGATGGGAGCTGGATGCCTGAGAAACCAATCCTGGGACTGGAAGGTTGGAATTTTTAACGACCATCCTGTATAATGGGAACTTCCATAAGATTCCTTTAAAACAATTTTTTAATGTTTTTTTTTTAAGAGAGAGAGAGAGAGAGAATGTGAGTGGGGAGGGGTAAAGAGAGGGAGACACAGAATCCAAAGCAGGCTCCAGGCTCTGAGCTGTCAGCACAGAGCTCAGACTCAGGGCTTGAACCCATGAACCATGAGATCATTATGGGAGCCAAAGTCAGCTGCTTCACCGACTGAGACACACAGGCACCCCTCTTTATTTTTCTTTTTAAAGAGACAGGGGATTTTTCTTTTTATTTGTTACTTAAAAAAATTTTTTTTTAATGTTTTATTTATTTTGGACACAGACAGAGACAGAGCATGAGAGGGGGAGGGGCAGAGTGAGAAGGAGACACAGAACCGGAAGCAGGCTCCAGGCTCTGAGCTAGCTGTCAGCACAGAGCCTGATGCAGGGCTCGAACCCACGAACGTGAGATCTGACCTGAGCTGAAGTCGGAGGCTTAACCGACTGAGCCACCCAGGCGCCCCTATTTGTTACTTTTTAAGTTTATTTATTTATTTTGAAAGAGAGCGAATGCATGCTAGCAGGGGAGGGGCAGAGAGAGAGAGAGAGAGAGAGAGAGAGAGAGAGAGAGAATCCCAAGCAGGCTTTGTCAGAGCAGAGCCCAGCGTGGGGCTTGGACTAATGAACTGTGAGATCATGACCTGAGCTGAAATCAAGAGTCGGACACTCAACTGACTGAGCCCCCCAGGAGCCCCCCCTAAAATTCCTCAAAAACGGGTTTCTCAGAGAGCTTCCTGGGTGGTAAACGCTGCAGCGCGCTGGGTGGTGGCATGGCCACCATATTTTGTCCTATGTGTCTCTTCTATTTGTCTGTTCTCTCCTTTGTTTTCTGTTTTGATTCATTTTAAAGTTCATTTACTTATTTTGTGTGTGAGAGAGAGAGCATGTGTGTGCATGAGAGTGTATGCACGAGTGGGGAGGGGCTGAGAGTGGGGGTGCAGAGAGAACCCTAAGCAGGCTCGTCAGCACAGAGCCCGATGTAGGGGCTCTGTCCCACCCCACGAACCTTGACATTATGACCTGAGCCAAGAACAAGAGCCAGACGCTCAACCAATGGAGCCACCCAGGTGCCTCTTGAGCCGTGTCCTTTGTGATAAATCAGTAATACTAAGTAAAGTGCTTTCTTGAGTTCTGTGAGCCATTCTAGCAAATTATGGACCCCAAAAAGGGGGATGTGGGAACCCTCGATTTATGGTCAGTCGGTCACAAGTATGGTGTGACTAGAACTTGGACTGGAACCTGAAGTGAGGTGGGCATTGGGGGTCTCGTGGGACTGAGCCAGTAACCTGTGCGGTCTGCCCTCACTCCAGGCCATGCGGTGCCCAGAATCAAATGGAGTTAATTCACTGGTCCCGAGGGCACCTGGCGGGCTCAGTCGGTGGAGTGTACAGCTTGTGTGAGTTTGAGCCCCATGCTGGGTGTAGAGATTACTTAAAGGTAAACTCTTAAAAAAAAAAAAATCATCGGGCACTTGGTGTCTGAAGGGTTAGAGATTGATCGTCGACGTGAAAAAAAGAACTATATATTTTGGTGTCAGACGCGTCAGGGCTGAAAAACAGCACATAATCTGTATCCAGGTGAACTCTTCCCAAAAAGCCTCTATTGCAGAGAATGTTATTAAGCCACCTGGCAGATTGGATGACCTCACGTGGCTCAGCGTCCCCAGTGCTGGCTCAGTGGAGTCAAGAACAAAGTGGCCGTGGAGGGCTGGGCACGGATTTGCCCCAGCAAAGCCCAGCCCGCTGCAGCACTGCAAAGCCTCCGGGCCCCTCCACTGCGGGTTTCCTAGGAAGACCAGCCAAATACCTGGTCGCCTGATAATTACATTGGGCTCCTTCCATCGTGAATGGAGTGACTGCTTCCTCCCTGGAATATTAAGTCAGGGTTGTTATTTGCTCTCCTTGCCTTACCCATGCCTGCCAAGAGCCGTATCTATGTACCCGCTGAATGGCCCTATTCACCATCATGTTCACTGTCACACAATATTGCTTCTGATCAAGGAACTCTGTTTATTAGGAAGTCGGGAGGCGGGTCCCTGTACCCCAAAGCAGCCAGCTTCACAGAACAGAGGTGCAGCCTGTTGGAGGCTGGAATCCAGCGCCAGGTTGGAGTCAACATCCTCCGCGTGGGGGGTGCTGCCCTACAAGGTGGGCAAACACTCTGAACCAGGGGTGCATCCACGATGCCACCTGACCGCGCACCCAAGAGCCCTAAGGTATCACTTCTCAGGATCACACCCAATGACTCATTCTTTAAACGTTTGCTTCCTCTTCCTGTTGGCTGAACTCTGCTGTTTGGGGGTTTTAGTGCCTCAAGGAAAACACTTCCACTAGAGCACACAACAGTAAATTGTGTGAGTGGAGGCCACTCCTGAGCTATTTGGCCACTGTGGGGTCAAAGACAGTCACTGACTGTGGCAGGGGGCAGGAAACGGATGCCCCTTCACCAGGGGCCAAGGAGGTGTGTGAGTGGAGCCTGGGGACCACCCTGGAGAACCTCCAACATGCACCATGTCCTGACTCCCTAGGCAGGACCTGATGCCAGGCTCATGGAGACCCCTCCCCCTACGCAGAGCACAGGACAGAGAGAGTCTGTGCCTATGCCCGCTGCAGGGGCACAAAAGCGGGCATACAGGCTCCACATCCCTCCCACCCCATCTCACGCCCCCCCCTACTTCTGCAGAGCTCACGGCGTCCAGCCCCCCCCCAGCCCCTCCCACCTCCGTAGGGCACGCAGCCTGCCAGACAGGGCTCCCGGACCCCTCCCGACCACCCCACCCCGTCGCGACTGGCGCGGGCTGGGGCTCAAAGCCTCCTTGGTTGTCTGCCTGGAAGGGACCCAGCGGCAGCAGCGCCCCGTTAGCTCAGAGTCGAGGACCATCCGCAGCCTCTACCCAGGCCCCGCCCCGAGGCACCGCGAGCAAGGCCGCGCCAGGGACGGCTGCAGAGCGCGGTGAGTGAGCAGGCCCGGCTGGGAGGGTCCCCGGCGTCCCGGGCCCCGCCCGGCCCCCGCCCCGGCGAGCGCCCCGACCTTCAGCTCCTGCTTGCTTCTGGACTCAGTGACTTAGGGCGCCCCGGAGGCTCCCTACGAAAGGACCCCGGGGCCCCTCCTTGCTCCGGGCCGCGGGCGCACCAGCTCCTTGGACCCCTCCCTTCTGGCAGGAATCGGGACTCGGACGCCCCCAGCAGTATCCCCCCTCGCCCCCCGCCTCGGTACTCCTCGAGCTTCCGAGCCCCTCCCTGTCTCCGGGAGCCAGGAATGCAGGCCAAAAATATCTCTGCTCCAGACCTAGGAGGCTCGGCTTGCAACCACATCTGAGCAGATGAAAACCCGGGAGTGTGAGCTTTCCTTGCTTTTTGCGTCAGGAATCTGGGCCCCCAGCCTAGGCGTCATTTGGAACCCGGGAGTCCTTGCTCCGACTCCCACCGCCCTAGATCCAGACATTTTGCTGTCAACATCCCTTCGCCCGCCCCCATCGACTGGGAGCTGGGACCCAGGAGTCCCATCCGCCAATCCGCGAGTCCCAGGGTAATGAGGATTTGGGGACCCAGGAGTCGGAGACCTCAGCCCAGCTCTTAAAGCCTAGGCATCGGCTCTTTCAGAGACACTGGCCCACAGACCCCGTTAAACTGACAGGCCCCAACCCACCGCGACCCAGATGTCCAAGATTTCATCCGGCCTGGAAGAGCCCGGCTGCAGCAGACAAGGAGGGGAGGGGACCGGAAGGGAGAGGGAGAATTGAGTGAGGTGATACTGGGGTGGGGACCTGGGCTGGGGGCTCCGTCCTAAACAGACGCTAAAAACAGACGAGTTGTCATGGCAACGGCCTTCCCGGGCCTCCTCTAGAGACTGCGCTAGGGCCGAGTCGGGGAGGGCAGCCCCCAGGAGCCCCCACGCCGCCAGCTGTTGTGTCTTCCTGTTTTGTCACCACGGCAACAGTGACCTCAGCCCTCCACTCCCCCCAACCCCCCCCACCGCTGGCGGGGCGGGAGAGCCTCGGTCCATTTATCCCGGGGAGGGGCGTGGTCTCCCCTTAGCTCCGCCTCGGGGGTGGGCCTGGGATACCCCTGGCCCAGGGAGTCCCTTTCTCAGCCCTGGCCCAGCACTCGCGCCGGGTCCGCGGCCCCGCCCTCGCCCCCGGCCCCGCCCCAGCCCGCCAACCCCACCCAGTAAGCAAACCCTTCCAGTCCGCAGCTGTCGCTTCGGTCTCAGCCGCTGCAGCAGCAGCCACAGCCCGAGAGGTGAGGCTGTGGGGACCCTGGGTGCAGAGGGAGGGAAGGGCTGGGGTTCCGAATGTCTGAATGTCTAGAAAGACTGGGGCTGGGATCGGGACTCGGGTTCTGGAGAGGAGAGGGCTTCAGACCTGCACTCATACAGGTCACCCATCTGGAAGAGGAGGGGAACAGGGCCTGGACTCCTGGGTCTGAGGGAGGAGGGGCTGGGGGTCTGAGGGACGAGGGGCTGGGGCCTGGACCCCTGGGTCTGAGGGAGGAGGGATGGGGACTCCTAAGTGCCCTGGTTGAAGGGGGCTGAAATCTAGTAAGAGGAGGTCCTCATGAGAAGAGTTTGGAGTTCGGGTTTGAGAAAGAGAGTAGTCTTCCCTGCCTCCCACCCCTCCATTCCGGAGACAGAATTCGAACTTTGGGCCAAACAGGCGGTGGGCTGCGGTCCAGCACCGTGCTCCCGAAGGCGAGGACGAAGCTGGGAAGCTGGTGTCCTAGGCTGGGAGAACCCAAGGCTGAGACCGGAGTCCTTGGGTTGCTGACAGTGGAGGCTGGGGTTCAGGGACGCGGTGCCGTCCGAGAGATGGGTGTGGTGTTTGGCTTGGGGGTGGAGAAGGGATGGGGCGTGGCCGGGGGAGTCCTAAGCTGAGCCCTGAAGCCGAAGGGGTGTTCCCCCTCCCTCGGCCTGTCTTCGGCGGCGCATTCCTGAGTTCTGACCTCAGGTGGCGGCTGGAGGCGTGGAGGGAGGAGAGGGACCCCCTCCCATCCGGGTGGTCCCTGCACCACCCACCTCCCTCCTTGGGACACTTCTGGAGTTGTGGCTCGTCCTTTTTCTCTTTCCCTGCTCGGGACCCGGCAGTATCCGCTTTCTAGGGCCCAGAGTGCAGGCCGGCCCCGACTTCCTCCTAACGGGTTCTCCGAGGGCGTGGCGGGGAGCAGGGGCGGCGGTCTCCCGCCTGGCACCTCCCAGGTAGTCCCGGAGCCCCGGCCCCCGCCGGGAGACCTGACTTCCGAGGGTTGGTGGGAGGTGTGGCTACTAATCTCTGGACTGGATTCCAACCCCGCAGTTTCCAGCTTCAAGGTTGGGGGGTCGGGGTGGGGGTGAGGTGAGCGAAGTTCCGCTAGGCAAACCCGGAGGCCCGGGTTAGGATCCTCCTCCTGGGGTCCAGGCCCCCAGCCCATGTTCTAGGGACCCAGGACTCACATTTTGAAGGCCCCAGAAATTCAGGCTTCAGGCCTCCCCTCCTAGGCCCTGGGGTCTGGAATCCACGCCCCCACCACTACCTTCCCCGGAATCCACAAGTGGTGGGGCGCTCTCGGAGGCCGGCGCGGGGCGGAGGTCCTAGCACCGCCCCCTAGTCCCCGCTACATTCCAGATGGCTGGGCTGACTTGCAGCCCTTATAAGGCACGGAGACTCCGCGCCGGGCCTGGCCGCCCGCCCCCGCAGCCACCGCCCAGGGCCCTCCCGCCGGCCTGGCTCGCGGCGCGCTCGGGCTGGGGCAAGGTTAAGATCACTCACACCCACGCCGGCCTGCGCGCGGGGCGTGCCCTTTCGCCGAGTTCCTTCCATTCCCGCTCCCGCAGTATGGGGACTTGGCAACGGGGCTGGGGCGGGACTTCCCTGGGGTCACCGCCGGGACCTCTCCCGGCCCGAGACCGAATCCCCACCCTGGCTGGGAGGGCGCCGGGGCAGCGGAGGCTGGCCGCGCGTTCTGGGCAAGCAGGTCGTCTGGGCCCGGGGGGAGGCGGAGCCGGGGCGGGGCGGGACGCTGACTCTCCCTCCCTCCCTCCTGTGCTCTGGCCTTTTCCAGGTGTCTGACCTACTCCGCCTCCCAAGCCGGATCTTTCTGTGTCGGGGTTCTCAGCAAAGACAGCTGGTGAGTGGGAGCCTTGCCCCCCGTGTCTGAGGGAGGAGGGGCTGGGGGCCCGGACTCCGAGAGAAAGACCTGGGAGCTTGGTTTCCAAGAAAGGAGACCCAGACACCTGTACCCGAGCGAGTAGTGTGTCCAGAAGCTGAGCTCCTGTGTCCTCAGGGCCGCTTGTAGGGACCTTGGATAAGGTTAAATAAAGCCTGCGCTGCTGCCTGACCCTGGCAGGCTGAGTCCCTGGGGAAAGGAGGGCAGTTTTGAGTGTCTGGGTGGTTTTATGGTAATTGGGTTGTAGAGAGAAGGAGGAAGCAGAGACAGCGGCCTGGACTCCTGTGTTCTGACACAGGATGTGGGAGACCCCAGTCAGAACTGAGGAGGGGGCTGTCAGCTTGGTGACAACTCATCCCATAGGCCTGCGTATCTGCCCCCTCTCCCAGCTCAAGTCCTTTGTTCCCAGGGGGGGAAGGACTGAGGGCCTGGATTCCCACATTTGGAACCTTCTTAGGACTCTCCCTTTTCCCGCTTCCCAGCCATGCCGGTGACAGTGACCCGCACGACCATCACCACCACCACCACGTCGTCCTCAGGCCTGGGCTCCCCAACCATCGTGGGGTCCCCTCGGGCGCTGACCCAGCCCCTGGGCCTCCTCCGCCTGCTGCAGCTGGTGTCCACCTGCGTGGCCTTCTCGCTGGTGGCCAGTGTGGGTGCCTGGACGGGGGCCATGGGTAACTGGTCCATGTTCACCTGGTGCTTCTGCTTCTCAGTGACCCTCATCATCCTCATAGTCGAGCTAGGCGGGCTGCAGGCCCGCTTCCCCCTGTCCTGGCGCAACTTCCCCATCACCTACGCCTGCTACGCCGCCCTCTTCTGCCTCTCGGCCTCCATCATCTACCCCACCACCTACGTCCAGTTCATGTCGCATGGCCGCTCCCGGGACCACGCCATCGCCGCCACCACCTTCTCCTGCATCGCCTGCGTGGCTTATGCCACCGAAGTGGCCTGGACCCGGGCCCGGCCTGGGGAGATCACCGGCTACATGGCCACCGTGCCAGGCCTGCTCAAGGTGCTGGAGACCTTCGTGGCCTGCGTCATCTTCGCCTTCATCAGCAACCCGGCGCTGTACCAGCACCAGCCGGCGCTGGAGTGGTGCGTGGCCGTGTACTCCATCTGCTTCATCCTGGCGGCCGTGGCCATCCTGCTCAACCTGGGCGACTGCACCAACGTGCTGCCCATCTCCTTCCCCAGCTTCCTGTCCGGGCTGGCCCTGCTGTCCGTCCTCATGTACGCCACCGCCCTGGTCCTCTGGCCGCTCTACCAGTTCGACGAGAAGTACGGCGGCCAGCCACGGCGCTCAAGGGACGTGAACTGCAGCGACAGGCACGCCTCCTACGTGTGCTCCTGGGACCGCCGGCTGGCCGTGGCCATCCTGACGGCCATCAACCTGCTGGCCTACCTGGCTGACCTCGTGTACTCAGCCCGCCTGGTTTTTGTTCGGGTGTGAGGCTCCGGCCAGGGGCTCGTGACTCCCCCTTGGGTCCAGCTCCTCACTTCCTCTTCCGGGCTCCCTCTTCCACCTTTCTCCTTTGCTTCCCAGTTCCTCTTGCTCTTTTCTGTTTCTCTCGCTCTGATCTCCTCTCTCCTTCCTTTCCCGTTTTATTTGGTTGCCCATATCCTGTTCTGCCCATTTGCCGCGTTGTTTTTATGGTCTTCTTTTCTCGGCTCCTTTCTGCTCCTCTCATTTGTTTTCTCATCGGCCTGTCTCCTGGCCACCCCTTCCCCGTTTTCTTGCTTCTGATTTCCCTGGGAGCTTGGAGACTTCTTTCTTCTCTGCTCCCACCTCCAAAGGTGCTGAGCTCCACCCGCCCCACACCTCTGTCTGCGCGATACCCCTGCCCCCCTAGGGGCGTCATTGCCAAAGCATGCCTGCCCGCCCTGGCTGTGCCTTGTTGGTGTGTACGTGTGTGTTTGGGGGTGGGGGGGTGGGGGGGTGGGGGGGTAGGGATTTGGGCTCCCTTTCTCCCAGTGGAGCGGGGTGTACCGCACCGGTCCCCTTTAAGTTAAAAAAAAACTCTCCGGAGGCCAATGATTTCCCACTGGGCAGGAGACTTAAAGCACACAGACCCCGGGTCTTCGGGTCCTGCTGGACACCCAGCCTCACCTGAGACCGGCTCCAGAATTTCTGCCAGGCTTACTAAGAACCCACTGCCTAGAGGCCACCTTCAAGGAAGTAAAGGGTGGATATTTTCCATACTGCCTTATGGAGAAATGGTCTGAAGTATCTGTGAGGGGCCTCCAGCCTCAGTGTTAAAAATAGCCCTTCTCACTTTTGCTGGGAGAAAAAAAAAATGGCCACTGTCTTAGTGGCTATGCTAGCCCGGGTTTGTTTGTTTGTTTTATTCCTCTTCCTGGTTCTGAGGGCAAATCTTAGACTGAGTGTCCCTGTTCAGAAAAGGGGAAGTTGCTTTTCAATTTGTTTTTCTTGGGGAGGGGGGTGCTGTTGCCTTAGAGGGATTGCATTGCTCAGAGTGTGTGGTCCACACACACACACACACACACACACACACACGTGTGTTTCTGTGTGCTACTTGTTTCCTGTAGCTGCTTCCTTGCTTCTCTGGGACTCACGCATAATGTCATATATATAAATGTATAAATATATATTTTATTTTTTTTTAATTCCCTGGAGCTTCTGGTCCCTGTCGGTCCCTGCTGTCAACCAGAGGGAAGACTTGTCCCTTGTCCTACTCCCACATCCATAATGTTCTTTTTTTTTTTTTTACATCAATATAAAGATAAAAGAAAAAGCTGTGCTTGCTTTATTACTGGGGAGGGCTCCAGGAGGGAAGGCAAGGTCCAGATACTTGGGACTGGTGGGAGAAGGGGTCAACTTTAAGGTTTATTCATTTTTGTGAGAGAGAGTGAGAGGATGGGGGTGAAGGGGGAAAGGGGGGCGGGACAGGGGATCGGAAGCAGGCTCCAGGCTCTGAGCTGTCAGCACAGAGCTGGGGGGAGGGGGCTCAAACCCACAAGCCGTCAGATCCTGACCTGGGCTGAAGTCGGACGTTTAAACGACTGAGCCACCCAGGTGCCCCAGAAGGAGACAATTTTAGCTTTTGGGTCTCCCAAGTTACTCTCTCAAACCAGAATTAGTTAGGAGCAAACCGGACAAGATTTATCCTTCCTCAGGGTCCCATGAGCGCCTCAAAAATAACAGTATCTCCGAGTGCAATGTTTCTTCCAAAATCAACTCTCCAGGTTTCCCATCTCAGGAACAGACTCTGGGGGCTCAGAACCCAGGCGCTGGCTTTTCCCTGACTTCTGTCAGTTGCTCACCATATGCTGTCTATCCGTCCTCAACTGTCCGCCTCTCCAGGCTCCTGACCTAGCTCTAGGGTCATTCTGTTTCTCCTGAGCTAGGACTCCAGCCTCCTCCTTGACTAGCCCACCTTGGCCCCAGAGGGGTGCTCCTAACATCCAGGTCTGATGCTGTCCTCCTTGCTCAAATCCTTCCACAGCCTACAATCCACTACCTACAGGTAATCCCAAAGCTCAGTCCGGGCCCTCAGGATCTGACCCTGCCTGTATTCCCATCCTCAGCTCCATCTTTCCCTTAGTTCTCAGCTCCCTGACACAATGGAACTACTCCCTACGAATTACTCCTACAATGACTGTCCCACAGAACTTTCTGTTGTCCCGCCGGAGAAGAATCACAAATACCTAAACAGAAGTCCGCAAAAATCCCAGGGTCATGCAACCCATTTTCTGCACTTAGACTCCCGCAAAAGCAATTGGGGAGGGAGGGGACCTTCCGGAAGGGCGGGAAGGGGCTAACTGGAACAGATGCACCCCTTTCCGGCGAGGAGAGGCCTCCTTTTGGTTTCTGCAGTGTGCACCCCAGAATTCCGACCTACACTGATGCCTGCCTCCCCCCATGCTTGAACCCATTCTGGAAGGTATCAGAAAGAGCAGCTCTAGACCCCGGGGGTGGTGTGCTGGTGATGGAGGAAAGCAACCAAGCCGATCAAGGTGAGAGTCCCAGGTCAGCTTTCAGGGCCACTCCCACCCCGACACTAGTCCTCGGGCAGGGCGCACGCCTGGAGGTGGCTAGCAGGCCAGAACGCCCCCTATCTGGAGGGTTAGGAGGAGAGTCGGATTCCCTCACTCCTCTTCGGCTTCGGGAAGCCCGACCCGGATCCCCAAAATTCCCAGAGAAGGTGTGGTGGGCTTCCCGGGTCCCCGCCGTGGCACCCCGCCCCCTCTCGCGGGGCACGCCGGGAAGGGAAGTTCTCGGCTGCGTCGCCGCAACGAGAGGTCCCCAGGCGCAGACTACAGGTCCCAAGATGCATTGCAATCCGCAGCCCGCGGAGGGCCCTGGTTGCCCGTGGCAACAGAGCGGGTCTCCGGCAGCTGGGACCCCGAGGCGCACGGGAGCTGGAGGTGGGGGTGGGAGCCCGAGCGCGACCTGAGAGGCAAAGACGCGGGCAGAGCGAGGAGGGGAAACGGGAGGAGGGCGATAGAGATGCGCAGGGTTCTCCAGATCCAGAGAGGGACAGAGACTGAGCGGAGAGAAACGTGGAGGGAGGCGGAGACCCCCAGAGACGGAGAGAGAGGTCTAGTAGCCAGAGAGGGTGAGAAACGGATAAAGGTGGGGGGCGTGGGGGTGGGGGGAGGAGGACAGAGATCAAGTCCAACATTCGGAGAGAGACCCCCAGCGACAGAGGGAGGGATCGACAGCCAGAGAGTGGGTCAGAGAGGTTCGCAGAGACAAAGTACTTACAGAGACAGGGACACGGTGGGGAGAGGAAGAGACAGCGAGGACTGAAGGGGCAGGGGAGACACAGATTGACTCTCAAAGAGAAAGACACAGACAGGGAGACACGGTAGCCTGCAGAATCACAGACTGAGTCCCCGATTGAGAGAGAGAGTCCGAGCCAGAGAGACATGGATTCAGGAAAAGGGAGAGATTCAGGGAGACAGACACAGGAATCTATGGGACATACAGGGAGAGGCCCAGGGAGACAGAGGCCAGTGGGCAAGAGAGAGGCACCGAGACCCGGGGAGGGTGGCAGGATGAGCGACAGGCATAGAAGGAGACACACAGCAAAGAAAAGCGAGAAACAAGCAAAGAGACAGAGCCAGGAGCACTGGGAGAGGAGCAGGGAGACCAAGAGCGAGACATTGACACACAGGTTCACCCGGGCCCAGAGACAGGAAATCAGGGCTTGAACGGCGGCCGGAAAGTGAGACACCGGGCCTCCAGTGCACCACGGGGTCCCCAGCACTGGCCGCAAAGTTCGTGTAATGAAGCAGAGTGACCGTCAGACACCCCCAGATCCGGGTGGCGTCTCGCTGGGCTAACCGGACCCACGGCGGCACCCTCGTGGGGAGGAAGACTTGCCAGGCGACGGAAGGAGGGGGTGGGGGGCGGGGAGGGGAGGGCGCTGCTCGGAGGACGCCTCCTCCCCCCAGCCAGCCCCCGGAGCGGGCGTGCGCACGTGTGTTGGGAGGCGGGGAGGGCATTTGTCCCTGGTCTCTGGGAGGGGGGACGCCTTTAAGCTGAAACCCCGCCCCTCGGTCGTCATGGCAACGCCTCCCCCCAGCCGGGGCTCCCACATTTCAGCAGGTGCTTGAGCTTGGAGCTCCCGCCGCCGCCGCCGCCGCCCTTGCCTCGGGCTTCCCGGCGCCCCTGCCCTCCGCTCTCCGCCCTGCCCGCCCGCTCCCCCTGGCGGGGCTGGCGCGCCCCGGGGTGCGGCTCCCTGCCCTGCGCTCCGCTCCCGGAGGTGCCTCGCCCCTCTCCTTCCCTCCTCGCAGTCTCCCCGTGGCTGAGTGCTCTCCCGAGTCTCCGGCTCCTCGCCCTTCCACCTGTTTCCCCCTGCACCGCAGGATCCTGGTCCCTGCTACGTTCCTGGGGCCATGGCAGGCCTGGGCCCCGGCGGAGGCGATTCAGAGGGGGGACCCCGGCCCCTGTTTTGCAGAAAGGGGGCTCTGAGGCAGAAGGTGGTCCACGAAGTCAAGAGCCACAAGTTCACCGCCCGCTTCTTCAAGCAGCCAACCTTCTGCAGCCACTGCACCGACTTCATCTGGTGAGGCTGGGGGGCACGAGGGATAGAGACGCCTGTCACCCCAGACCCCGAGAGCTCGGGAAGGAGAGGGCTGCGACCCTGGCTCCTGGTCCTAGGGATAGAGGGGGCTGGGGCCCCGGACCCCTGGCTCTGAGGGAGGAGGTGCTGGGGGACCCCTGGGTCCGAGGGAGGAGGAGCTGGGGGCCTGGGCTCCTCGTTCTGAGAGAGGAAAGGCTGGGAGCTTGGGTTCCTGGGTCTGAGAGAGGGGCTGGGGGTCAGAATTTCTGGGTTCTAGTAAACGAGGCAGCGGGGGCTCGACTCCGGGGTCTTGCTACAGGAGGGAGCAAGATGCAGTAGGGCGGGGAGGGGCGGAAGGCCCAGGTCCCCTTTTCTGCACTGACCTCTGCTCCTTGATCTTGCAGGGGCATTGGAAAACAGGGCCTGCAATGTCAAGGTAAGAGCTGGGAATTCGGACTCCTGAGACCTTCAGGAGGGTGGAGGCTGGGGCCCCACAGCCCAGGCGGCTTGACACACGTGTTCTTTGGTCCCCAGAGAGGCGCGGGGGAGCCCGGGGCGGGGGGTGTGGCAGAGACACAGCCTGCTGTGGGGAGGGAGCTCTGACGGAGGGGCCACCGCGGAGGTGGTGCTGGGGGCCCCTCCCTCGGCCGGCTCCAGGTGGGGACAGATATTTGGAGAATCTGTTGCCATGGGAACAGGGAGATTTGGAAAAGGGGAGCTGAAAGGGGGGGCTGGAAATGCGAAGTCAGAGCCCCCCCTTTCAAGCTGCTGTCGCCATGACAACACCAACAGTCCTAGGCAGGGGCAGGACCGGGCGGGGTCACCGATGGGCGGGTGGGGGCCGGGTGGGGCTGGCGGTTCTGGGGGGCGGACAGGGGGGCGAGTCCTAAAGCACCAGCTGCCACTGCTGAGAACAGGGTGAGTCAGGGAGGGGGAGGCCTGCAAAGGCGCCCCCAGACTCACTTCTGCCCAAGTTCCTGCTCTCTCTGTGTTCTCCCTCCTCCTCGGCCTGCCTCTTTTCTTGCTTTTTTGTCTCTGTCCATAGGATCCTATTTTCTCTCTGGGTCCCTGTCTCTCTGTGGTCCTCGCTCGTCTCTGTGTCTCTGTGTCTCCCTTTGGCTGAGTGTAGGCACTGGGTTCTCTCTGCCCTGATTGTCTGTGTCTCTGTTTCAGTCTGTCTTTGGGTCCATCTCTTGAATTTCTGCTCCTGGTTTTCCTCCCCGACTCCGTGCTGGGGTCTCTCCTTTGATTTGCTCTCTATTGAACTCTGTTTTGGGGTCCCCCTCTCTCTGGTTTTCTTTCTGTTGGGAGTCTCTTTCTTCCTAATTTTCTGTCCGTTGGGCTCGCTCTCTGTCTCTGTGTCTATGATTCTGTGCTTCAGTTTGCAGCTTTGTGGTTCATCGGCGATGCCACGAATTTGTGACCTTCGAGTGTCCAGGCGCTGGGAAGGGCCCCCAGACGGACGTGAGTGCCCGGACGCCCGACTGTTCCTCCTTGGGCCGCGCCCCCGCCCTCACCCCCTCGGCGTCCGTCCCAATTTCTCCTGCTATTTTTAAGGCTGGGAGGGGAGGGGGGTTGGAGAGATAGGGGGAGCTAGTCTGGCCCAGATTCCCTGCCCTTGGCCTGGAAAGGGGAAATTCGAGGGGCTGAGACAGGCTGGGGACACAGGTGGGGGACAGAGAGGAGGCAGGGGTGAGGGGACCCAAGACCAACATTGGAGGGGGTGGGCTGTCATCCAGGGGCCAAGAGATTTAAAAAACAGACAACTATTGATGCAGACACTGAGGTAAGACAGAGAGAGAATCTCAGAAATGCAGAAAAAGATAATGGCAGAGACCCAGACAGAGAGACAGAGACAGCAACACAGGAGGAAGAAAAAGGCGAGCCACGGGGACCGAGAGACATAGAGACAAGAAACTCAGGGAGACAGGCTTGCAGATGCCCAGAGAGAGAAACTAGAAAATGGTAGCTGTGGAGAATGGCTTAGGAGATGCCAAGAGGGAAGCCCAGGGAGACCCTGCAATGCACACGCGCACACACGTGCAAGTACAGATGCCTCATGCACACACACACACACGTGTATTTGCATATATATATATATATATATATATATATATATATGCGCGCACATGTGCATTACGGACCCCCCCACGCACACACGCAGACACACACACCTCTCTCTCCCTCCCTCCGTCCCCTTCACGGCAGGGGGATGTCGGGGTGACTTACAACAGTGGACCCTGTGCCCCTGCACTTTCTGTCTGGCTTTGGGGCTCTTCTCTCTAAGCCTCAATTCCCCCCTCTATAAAATGGGGCTGAAGGTCTAGTGTTGACAAATAGAACTTTCTGGCAATGATAGAAATGTTCTCTATCTATGCTGTCCAATAGGACAGCCAGCAGCCCTACATAGCTGGGTAGAGGAGCACTTCAGAGGGGTCACCATGACTGAGGATGGAAGTCTAAAATTCCATTTAATTTGAATTTATTTAAATTTAAATAGCCACTTGCGGTTAGTGGCTATGGGGTGGGAGAGCATTAATCTAGACATCCCCAAGCTTATTTTTTTTTTATGTTCATTCAGTTTTGAGAAAGAGAGAGAGGGAGAGAGAGAGAACAAGTGGGGAAGGGACAGAGAGAAAGGGAGAGAGAGAATTCAAAGCAGGTTCCAGACTCTGAGCAGTCAGCACAGAGCCCAGCCTGGGGCTCAAACCCACAAACTGAGAGATCATGACCTTGAGCGAAGTCAGATGCACAACGGACTGAGCTACCCAGGTGCCCCATGCCCCCAGGGTTGTTTTGATAGTTCAATGAAGCCAAGTGGCTTTAGAGGCTAGCCCAGCTTTTGATGGGTTAGAGATAGTTTTACTTGTAGCAGATGGAGAAAGAGATGGAATGAAAAACTGAGACAGACAGAAAGGGAGAGAGAGATCTGCAGAATTCCATGGGACATTTTGCCAGCTGGTTAGGCGAAGAAAAGTGACGTTGTTAAAGAGGATATGATTTCACAGAACATATATGAGCCCCGCGGTCTACCAGCGCCTGCACATGGCATTGGTTTGCGGCCTCGCCTGCTCACCTCCGCCGCCACCACTACTTCTGATTTATTCAGCGCACGCTGCATGCACTCATCGGGTGTCTTGCATACAGTGCAGGACTGAATGTGCACAACATATATATAAGGTGAGGTGTTGTCCCTGTCCCAATCCGAGCGGACTCTCCTGAGCCAGAACCCTGGGCTTGAATCCCAGTTCTACTGCGAATTGGCTCTGTGACCTTCCGAAAGTTAACTGACTTCTTTGTACCTCCTGAGTTCCTCATCTGTAGAAGGGGGTGATGATCATGCCTACCTTACGGGACTGTTTTGAGGGCTAAATGAGTCGAGTACTTGGGATGGTACCTGAGAGCAATCGACACTATATCCCTTATTATCCTTGTAGAATTATGACTATTTCCCCTGAAGGGACAGAGCCAGAAACTGAGGCGGGGTCTTTCTCTATGGCACTCTGGCTTTTTCTTTCTTCTTCTTCTTCTTAATGCTTTTGATCTTGTAAGTAATGTGGATCAAGGGCTAAAAAGTGGTAAGGGCTTGGCAAGCATGATTTCCTTTAGACCCCTTTCAGGGAGACCTCATGGACCCGCCTCATAGGAAGGGTGGCAGAGTCTCTGGTGAGGGAGGTGGAAGCCACAGAGCTGGGTAGTGGGCAGGCTCAAAGTCTGGACGCTAAGGTGTCTAACTGGAGCTGCAATCCCGCCTCCTTTTAATAGCGATTTCACCTTGAGAACAGGGAGGGCTTGTCTCTGCGGACAGGTGGAGCCTGTGTGCTAGGTGTCCTGCCGAGGGCTGTCACGGGGCACATCACAGTGCAGCACCGCCCTTCCAGTTAGGGTCAGTGAAGATCTTTAGAGGCCCCGAGCATGGAAAGAGATCACCACACCTGAGTGCCATTCAAGATAGGATCCCCACTGATTTGCAAAAGAGGGGCACCTGGGTGGCTCAGTGGGTCCGACTCTTGATCTCGGCTCAGAGCATGATCTCACGGTTCGTGAGTTTGAGCCCCATGTTAGGTTCTGTACTGACAGTGTGGAGCCTGCATGGGATTCTCTCTCCCCCTTCTCCTCTGCCCCTCCCTTGCGCATGCTCTCTCTCAAAATAAATACATAAACTTTAAAAAACCCTGCAAAATAAATAAAAGCCCAGGAATATCCTTAATTTTCACCTAGGATAACTCTTTTTTTATGTTTATTTATTTTTAAGAGAGAGCGAGCAGGGGAGGGGCAGAGAGAGAGGGAGACACAGAACCTGAAGCAGGCTCCAGGCTCTGAGCTGTCAGCACAGAGCCTGACGCGGGGCTCGGGCCCAGGAACCGTGAGATCGTGACCTGAGCCGATGTCAGATGCTTAACCGACCCACGTGCCCCATCACCTCAGATCACTCCTGCAATGCATTTCTAGAAAAAACCAAACACCAAATTATTTAACACTCCGACATGGCCAGGGATGGGGAAGGAATGTCTTACTGGTGTCCTAAATTCATGCTTAATTGGACTCTGGACGTTGGGCATTGCTTCAAGATATAGACTGTTTATTTCTACTGGGCAGAGGAGGACACTGAGGCTCAAAACTGGGCACTAACTTGCCCCAAATCACACAGCTGGTAGATGGCCCAGGTCTTATTTAAACTCAGGGCTCTGTGGGGACGACAATACAATCACCAACAGTAACCACACTCGTTATAACAATATTTAGCGCATTTCACATGCCAGGCCTTGCTATGCCGTTTACACTTAATCTTTCTTCTTCTTTTTTAAATTATTATTTTAAATTTTTTTGACATTTTATTTATTTAAGAGAGAGAGAGAGAGAGAGTGGGGGAGGAGCAGAGGAGAGAGGGGGACAGAGGATCTGAAGAGGATCCCATGCTAACAGCACAGAGCCTGACAAGGGGCTCAAACCCACAGACTCTGAGATTGCGACCTGAGCCAAAGTCAGATGCCTCACCGACGGGGCCACGCAGGCACCCCCCAATTTATTATTTTTTAAAGTAATCTCTACACCCAATGTGGGGCGCAGATAACAACCCTGAGATCAAGGGTCACGTGCTCCACCCACCTACCCAGCCAGGTGCCCCTACCCTGATCTTTCACTAACTTAGAGGTGATGTTCCCCATTTCACGAGGGGCTCCGAAGAGGCAGATCAAGAGTAGACAGACGTTGACGGAGGCTGACAGTGAGGGGTCTGGGAGTCCATCGAGTCCTCGGAAAACAGCTCTGGGGAGGGGACGGGAGCCCAGGGACTGTGGGGGGCTAGGCGCCCCCACCTCCTTCAGGTTCTGCTCCGACGCCTTGTTAGTGCTGCCTGCCGTGATCACTCTGCAAACGTCAACGCCCGCACCCCGGGCCCAGCCTGCCTGCTCCGTGTCCCAGAGCAGCTGTCCCCATCCATCACACTCTCTCATGTATTCAGCTTATTTTCTGTCCTCCCCCGCCCCCTCCCCTAGAAAGTAAACTCCAGGTGGACAGCAGTTTTTTTCTTTGTTCACGGCCGGGCCTGGCACCAAGAACAGTGCCCGGCACACAGAAGTTAATAAGTACTGTAGCGTGAATGAGGGAGGCGGGGCAGGGCTGGGGAGAGCTAGGCGGACGGAGGGAGCGCTCTAAGGGCTTCTCTCCCCGGCCCCCCTCTGACGTGTCCTCTCGGCCCCCAGGACCCCCGGAACAAGCACAAGTTCCGTCTGCACAGCTACAGCAGCCCCACCTTCTGCGACCACTGTGGCTCCCTTCTGTACGGGCTGGTGCACCAGGGCATGAAATGCTCCTGTGAGTACTCCCCGCTCGCTGCTCCTGGCACCCCCTGGCGCTCGGGGCCCCCAGTCAAAGCGCCGTGTCTGGGTTCTGGGTAAGGCCGGGGGCTGGAGTCTGGAGTTGAGGGCGGCCAGAAGTGCCACCTCCCGTTTTGTCCCCCCTCTTCCCCCTCCCCCCCCGCTCCCCCCCACCAGGCTGCGAAATGAACGTGCACCGCCGCTGTGTGCGCAGCGTGCCCTCTCTGTGCGGGGTGGACCACACGGAGCGCCGCGGGCGCCTGCAGCTGGAGATCCGGGCGCCCACCGCAGATGAGATCCACGTCACAGGTGAAGCCCCGCCCCCTTCCAGGCCCCGCCCCCTTCACCCCTGCCGGAAGGTCACCGCCCTCCGCAGGGTTACGCCCACACTCCTGACCCCGCCTGCAAAGGCTGAGCGTCACCCGGCCACGCCCCTTCCAACCTGTTACCGTGATCCCAGCCTTGACTCTTGAACTTTCAGGGCCTGCCTTCCTTCCTGCCTGCCTGCCTGCCTGCCTGCCTGCCTGCGTGCCTGCCTGCCTGCCTCCCTCCCTCCCTTCCTTCCTTCCTTCCTTTTTGAGAGAGAGAGAGACAGAGACAGAGCACAAGTGGCAGAGGGGCTAAGAGAGAGGGAGACAATCTGAAAGAGGCTCCAGGCTCTGAGCTGTCAGCACAGAGCCCTACACGAAGCTTGAACTCACCAACTGTGAGATCATGACCTGAGCCAAAGTTGGATGCCCAACCGACTGAGCCATCCAGGCGCCCCTTTAAAAAATTTTTTTAACGTTTATTTATTTTTGAGAGAGGGAGAGAGCAGGAGCATGAGTAGGGGACAGGCAGAGAGAGAGGGAGACACAGAGTCCGCAGCAGGCTCCAGGCTCTGAGCTGTCAACTGACAGCTGGAACCCACAAACAGTGAGATCATGACCTGGCCTGAAGTCAGACACTTAACCGACTGAGCCACCCAGGTGCCCCTTTTAGGGCCTCTTACTGGCCATTCTAGATCAAGGTCCTTGGAAGGGGGGATGAGAGAAAACTTGGTTCCCAGGGAGGCTCAGGATCACTATGGGCGACATGGCCAGTGTCCTCACTCCGGGGTCCTGGGTCCGATTTCTGGGTGCCTGGCTGGGGAAAGGGCTTTAATGCCTTGTCTTCTGGGTACTGGAGCGGTAAGACACCAAAGACACCTGGGTCAGGAGAAAGGCTGAGAGCTTGGATTTCGGACTGCCGACTGGGGCAAACTGCGGGGGCCTCTTCCTACATCTCTAACCCAGCCTATGCCCCTTCACTTCCCCTCTCAGTTGGCGAGGCCCGCAACCTCATCCCAATGGACCCCAATGGTCTGTCTGACCCCTACGTGAAGCTGAAGCTTATCCCAGACCCTCGGAATTTGACAAAACAGAAGACCCGGACGGTGAAAGCCACGCTAAACCCCGTGTGGAATGAGACCTTTGTGTTGTGAGCTTCGGGTGTGGGGAAGGCTGTGGTGACTGACAGTGATCTGAGGGTCCCGGTGGCCCACAAGAACCCAGAGGCAGAGGTTGGGAGGGGTTGGGATAGAGGGATGCCAAAAAGAGGCAGAAAAAAAGGCAGTGGGAGAGGGAATGGAGTGACTGAGGGAGAGGGCTGGCGTTACAGAAGCACAGAGACAGATATCTGCGCATTTAATCTCCATGAAAGCCCACTACTTTAGAGTGAGAAAGAGATGGTGGGGGGGAGATGCTCAGAAGAAGGCACAAACCCAAAGAGAGACACAGACAGAATGGGGAGTGGGTGTGAGCAGGGGAGGGTGGCAGGAATAGAAAATGAAGCCAATCAATAAAGACAGAAGGACAGAGACCCAGAGGAAGGAGGGGGACACAGAGACTCAGCGGAGAGATCTGGAGAGAAAAGACAGGACACGGGGATGGGAAGGAGCCAAGAACGTGGGAGGACTGAACAGGACTGAGCTGCCTACATGAACTCAAGGTCCCGGTCCTGGGGGTGACGCCCTGGGTGGAGGACCAGAGCCGACGGGACACTTTAGACAGCAGGAGCAGACCCCAGCTCGCCCCGGCGGGCTTGCGGGCTCTGCCCTCTGCCAGCACCAGGGATGGGGGGCCCGGGGCAGTGGGGAGCTGGGCCCTCACTCTGCCGCCCCCTTCCCGCAGCAACCTGAAGCCAGGAGACGTGGAGCGCCGGCTCAGCGTGGAGGTGTGGGACTGGGACCGGACTTCCCGCAACGATTTCATGGGTGCCATGTCCTTCGGGGTCTCGGAGCTGCTCAAGGCACCCGTGGATGGCTGGTGAGGGCGGGGCCGGGGCGGAGGTGCCTGGGCCTCTCCATCTGTGTGTGCAGTCTGTCTCCTCTGGGCCACCCTCATTCTGCTTCCCTGCACTTCTCTCTCCCTCGCCCCTGCCCCTCTCTCCTCCTCCTTCCTTCCTGTGTCCCCCAACCTGGCCCCTCTCTTCCTCTCTCACTCTCTCTCTCTCTCTCTCTCCATCCTGTGTCTTTCTCTCTGTGTCTCTTCCCCCCTCCCCCCATACCCCTGCCTCTTCCGTGGGTGTCCCCCCTCTGCCCCCACTCCTGCCCCGCTCTGGTCTCCGTCTGTGTGTCAGGTACAAGTTACTGAACCAGGAGGAGGGCGAGTATTACAATGTGCCGGTGGCGGATGCTGACAACTGCAGCCTCCTCCAGAAGTTTGAGGTATTCAGGCCCCCCTTCCCCCAGGACGAGCACAGCGCAGAGCCCCCACCCTGCCCCCACTGCTTGCCTCCTGGCCCTGGGGCTCCTGCCCCAGGGTGTGATGGGAATTCGAGTTCCTATCCATCCCCATGGCTTGGGGGTCTGGAGTCCCAGCCCCTGCACAGGGGCATCCTCCTTCCTCAACCCGGGCTCTGACTCTGGCTCTCTTCTCCCCCTCCCCCTGCAGGCCTGTAACTACCCCCTGGAACTGTACGAGGTGAGTGGAGCTCCTGGAATGGAGGCATTTTCATCCCTGTGGTCTTCCTCTGTCCCCCCATGTCTTCTCCCTCCCCTGGTGTCAGTCTTCATGTCACACATGGGGGCTGAGCTTGGGTTTGGAGGTGGTCCTGTGCGTGTGGAGTAAGCCTAGCATCCCGGAGGTTAATCTGACCCAGAACTGGGTCACAGTCCCGGGGACTCAAATTCCAGGATGATGCAGTGCATTAGGGGTAGAGCACCGCCCTCGCCTCCCCCCCAGAGGAGACACTCGCAGGGCCTGAGGCGGGGTTGGGGGGGGGAATCCCTGAGGAGGCGACAGCCGAATTGAACCTTGAGTTTTTCTATTTCTCACAGTGGCCTTTCCTCCGTTGTTTTCTCACTCTCTCAACACCTATTTCCTGAGGTGTCACATTAGCCAAAGCCTGTTCTGGGAGTGGAATCAGTCCATTCCCTGGGGAGCTCCAATTTCAAAGTAGGAGAAAGTTGCAAATGGAGACATTCTCCAGGAAGGAATGTGTTTGGTGATAGAGGTAGCAGCCTCCAGGCACTAGGGAGCCCTGGGTGCACTGGGCTCAGCCTGGGGGGCTCAGCCTGGGGGAGCCTGAGAAAGCTCCTAGGGAATGGAGCCCCAGAGGAAGTGCCAGATTCTCCAGGCGCGGGAGAGGGAGGCCAGATTTCCAGGCTGAAGAATGGAAAGCCTTCCAGGCAGCAGGAAGAGCAGGTGCAAAGTCCCTGCGGTGGGAGCAGGTGAGGCATGTCAGCTGCACAGCAAAGACAGAGGGGCTGGAGGGGAGAGGGAGGGGAATAAGTAGGAAATGAAGCCAGAGAGGGAGGGAGTGTGTCTTGTCATTCACTGGAAGGATTTTATCTCTTAAACCGAGTGAGATGGGGTGGGCCGTGGGAGCACTGGAGGTGGCCTAAATGGTTTAGGTCTGAGCAAGACAAGGGCTCTGTGTCGAGAACAGGTGGTGGAGGCCAAGGGGAGGGAGGAAGCTCCGCGGAGACTCCGGTGAGAGGAGCGGAAAACAGTGGCGGTAACGGTGTCCAGATGCTGGGTGTGCTCTGAACCCACTCAGCCCTCGTGTCCCGGCTGAGGACATGACCTTCATCCATGCAGCACCCTCTGTGCTGGGTGACGCTCAGGCCGCAGAAAGGAGCGAGACACAGACTCTGGCTTTAGTGGGTTTTGATTTCTGGCTCTGCTGCTTATCTGCTGTGTGACTTTCGGCGAGTTATTCAATGTCTCTGTGCCAACTTCCTCTTCTCTAAAATGGGGAGTGGTGGTGATATCAGGGTTATCTCGTGGCACATAGTAATCTGTCTGAGCGTTCGTTATGGAAAATCAGGGCAAGTTCTAAAGCCAAGGAAGGGGGGGCAGAGACAATTTTTTCTCTCCATCTCTTCCCATCCTTTTCACTCCTGTGGATGCTGTCTCTCTGAGGCACATCACCTTGTCCCCCTCTGTGGTCTGACTCCCTTCGGATCTCTCTCCTTTCTCACAGCGGGTGCGGATGGGTCCCTCCTCCTCGCCCATCCCCTCCCCATCCCCTAGTCCCACGGACTCCAAGCGCTGTTTCTTTGGGACCAGCCCTGGACGTCTGCACATCTCTGACTTCAGCTTCCTCATGGTTCTAGGAAAAGGCAGCTTCGGGAAGGTAGGATTCCTGGGGCTCTGGGGGGAGGGGAGGCTGTCTGGGGGCGGGGGAGATCAGATTTCTGGTCCTTAGGAAGGAGGTATATGGGGGGCGCTGGGCCACTGAGTCCAGTGGGGTACCTGAGTGCCCCGGAGAAGACAGGCATAAAGATTCGAAGGCTGTTTCTGAGGGGGTGGTCAGCAAAGCCAGAGGGCCTAGTCCTCGAGAGGAGGGGACCTGGGATTCCCTTCCTTTGTGTCCCTGAAGGGGGAAGGCAGGGACCCGCACGCAGTTTCCAAAATGGACTGGGCCCTTTGGGGGCCTCTGTCGCTAGGTGATGCTGGCTGAGCGCAGGGGCTCTGACGAGCTCTACGCCATCAAGATCCTGAAGAAGGACGTGATCGTCCAGGATGACGACGTGGACTGCACCCTGGTGGAGAAGCGCGTGCTGGCCCTGGGGGGCCGAGGCCCCGGAGGCCGCCCCCACTTTCTCACCCAGCTGCACTCCACCTTCCAGACCCCGGTGAGGAAGGAGGGGGTTGGAGCCCGGCTCTGGCCAAGCATCTGTTCCCGGCTTCCTCGCGCGCGTACTCTGACTGGGCGTGGCCAGATGGATGGGAGCCTGACAGGGCGGGGCCTGAGCCAGCTTGGTCTTGAGTGGGTGTGTTTTTTGAGTGAAGGATTTTTGAGTAAAGGAATGCGTGAGTGTTGTGTGAGTAGCTGGGTGCTAAGTAACGTGGTCGTCGCTCTTGGATTCTGAGTAAATGCCTCATCAGAAACGGGGCACGTCCCGAAGACTGAGGAATGGAACAAGGAGTCAGAGCCCTCAGAGGTTTGAGAGGGCATGACTGCTTCAGAAAAGCTCTGGATGGGCATAGTTAGATTCCTGGATTTAAAAAATGTATATATTATTCATTGCAAATGAGGCCTGAAAAAAAATCTTTGGTTCCTAACAGGCGGTCAGGATTGCATTTGTGTGTGAGTAGGCACGGAAAGAGGTTTCGGTATTCTTGGGATTTCCTGAGGATGGTGGGCCTCAGGCTGCAATTCTAAGAGGGTGGGGCCAGTTCGGAGGAATAGGGATAGGGCAGGTTGAGAGTCTGGGGTGGCGGGGTTAGAATCGTCAGCTGCTCTGAGTTCGGATCCGGTGGACCCAGAGTGGGCAGGAATGGACGTGTCCTACCCCCTGGTTGGCACGTCCCCGCCTCTAAGCGCCACTACCCACCCCGCCAGGATCGCCTGTATTTTGTGATGGAGTATGTCACCGGGGGCGACCTGATGTACCACATTCAGCAGTTGGGCAAGTTTAAAGAGCCCCATGCAGCGTGAGTGTCAGCCAGGAGAGGAGGGGTGGGGCGGGGGCGGGGCCAGCCTGTGACCCTCTAACTCCCCGCCCCCTTCTCCAGGTTCTACGCAGCGGAAATCGCCATCGGCCTCTTCTTCCTTCACAACCAGGGCATCATCTACCGGTGAGCAGTCTGGGCCCTTCGGTGGAGGCAATCGGGTCCCGAGAAGGCAAGGGATCAAACTTGTAAATCTAGGGGCTCCTGGCTGGCTCAGTGACAAGAGTATGTGATTCTTGATCCGAGTGTCCTGAGTTCAAGTCCCACGTTGGGCCTAGAACTTACCTGAAAAACAAAACAAAGGGGTGCCTGGGTGGCTCAGTCAGTTGACCATCTGACTCTTAATTTCGACTCAGGTCATGATCCCAGGACTGTGGGGTTGAGCCCCGAATTGGGCTCCTCATTAATCATGGAGCCTGCTTGGGAGTCTTGCTCTCTCTCTGCCTCTCTCCTCTACTCACACACATGTGTGCTCTCTCTCTACAATAAACAAAAACAAAAATAAAACAAAAATCAAAACCTTGTGGCTCTAGCACATTGATCCCTACCCTTCCTTCAACTCCTGCCCATCCAACCCCCTACCTCCAGGGACCTGAAACTAGACAACGTGATGCTGGATGCTGAAGGACACATCAAAATCACTGACTTTGGCATGTGTAAGGAGAACGTCTTCCCCGGGACCACCACTCGCACCTTCTGTGGGACCCCAGACTACATCGCCCCCGAGGTAACCCTTCCCCTTCTGTCTTCGGTGGCTGGTTGTCTAACGTTCAAAATGTCGGGAGGCCTGACCCTGGGGTCTTTAGTTTTCCTTTTTTTAATGTTTATTTTTGAGGGGGGGAGAAGGGCAGAGAAAGAGGGAGACATCGAATCCGAAGCAGGCTCCAAGCTCTGAGCTTTCAGCACAGAACCTGACATGGGGCTGGAACTTACAAACTGTGAATCATGACCTGAGCAGAAGTCAGATGCTTAACCAACTGAGCCACCCAGGCGCCCCCTGACCATGGGGGTCTTCGCATGAGTTGTGGGTGACCTCACAGCAAGCAGAGCAGAGAGGCCTGTGCACCCAGTGTTCCAAGTGAGCAGAGCTGGGTCTCTAAACAGGCAAAGTGGGCAGACAGGGAGTACGTGTCCTAAAAGAGAGGGACCCTCTCTGCTGTTAAGAATCTCAGACAATAGCACCTGTTACAGGATTATTCTAGGTACTCTTGAGTGGGGGGGCCCGTGTCTCTCCACTGTCCCCCTGCCCCAGCCCTAAGCATCTCCTGAATCTTTCAAGTGAGCAGACTCTACTCTGACTCTTTGTTAAGGGGGTGGTGCTAATGATCTGACTGTATGTAAAGTAGGCAGAGTGTCCTGACCTTTCTTAGTGGCAGGGGGAAGCGTCATCCCTAATCTTTCTGGGTCATTCAATGCTAATGCTCAAATAATCAATGTCAGTGGTTTCAAAATGTGGCTGGGAATCAGAATTATCTGTGGAGATTCTGAAACATATACACACACTACTGACTCTCACTCTGGCCTACTGAGACTGGAATTCCTTAAGGCTGGGGAACAGCCCCCTAGATGAATCTTAAATGCATCCAGATTTGAGACTCTCTGGTGTCTGAAATTATCCCTTAGGCACCTGATATTTTAAGGAGAGGGTCTGGTTACTAAATATTCTAGCTTGGTGGAACTTCTGACTTGGTCCTTAAATAATCTTTATATTTGGGACCAAAGGAATGGTCTAAGCAGATAAAATTTTGTTTCAGAATTTTCCAAAAAGATGGAGCGGAAGTGTTTTGAGTGTAAAGAGTTTGTGTTGAAAACACTTAACGTGGGTCAGGTTCCCTGAGGGTGAGCCAGAGGGGGACTTCGGCTTCTTAAAGCACCCACCATGATTCCTTGCCTTCCATCCTCTCTCACCAGATCATCGCCTACCAACCCTATGGGAAGTCTGTTGACTGGTGGTCCTTTGGGGTTCTGCTGTATGAGATGTTGGCAGGACAGGTAAGGGAAGCTGGGGACAGGCTGGCTTGCCTAAGGCAACACAGCATGGGGTGCCACCTGTTACATAGCCTTTTTCTCAAAGGAGCAGGGTAGGAAGTGATGTCTGTCATTGAAGGAGGGTGCCAAGCAGTTGGGAATAGCATGCCTGGAAAGTGCTGTCCTTGGTTCTGAAGCGTTATTTTGCCACAGGCCTGGGATTCTTTAAACTTTGTTTTGGTGACAAGGACCCCATCTCAGAGCAGTGTGTTTAATTTTTTTTTTAATGTTTATTTATTTTTGAGAGAGAGAGGGAGCAAGAGTAGGGAAGGGGCAGAGAGAGAGAGAGGGAGGAGACACAGAATCCGAAGCAGGGTCTTCGAACTCATGAACTTCGAGATCACGACCTGAGCCGAAGTCCGACACTTAACTGACTGAGCCATCCAGGCACCCCAGAATAATGTGTTTAAATGCATGAAATAAAATAAGAGACTTACAAAGGAAATCAATCATATTGAAATATGGTTATAAAAACTTTAAAATTTCAATTTAACTTAGTTCAGCCAACTAAATACGTTTAATTTAGATGTACACAGTTGCTTAAATATTACACATTGGGTTGTGGACAAATATGTTATTTCCTATCCACGAGTTAAATAGAAATGTCTCACAGTGATGGGAAGTAAATAGGGAGGTCTACCAGCAACTTTGAAGGTGAAATACTAATATTTAGAGATATCTGCAACTCTGATGTGGTAAGAGATTCTTTGTGATTTCTGTTGGTGATGACGTCATAGGTACTACTGTTGTGGTTTTTGCCCACATTCATAATTGAAGGGAATGAGAAATTGCAGTTAGTGATTTTTAAAAACAAAGATATTTTCCCCCTGTCCAAGCTCACAGGCCCCTTCATTTGTACAAACAGACTTCCTAGACCCCACGTGAAGAATCCTTTTCTAGCTTTTGTTTCTCCTAATCTCATAAGACTGGAAGCCCCTCATGCAACCAGGAGAATGTTTTTACAGTTTTCCTGTATTTTTTCCTCTCTTCTATTTAAATGACATATTGTCTAATTAACACCCTGCTGATTTTGCATAGCGGACGAACACAGAACAGCAAAGAGGTGCAGAGAGCTGGTGCATTTGAGACAGGAAGCAAGAGTCTGAGAGCAAGAGGGAGAACACTTTGGTCGTTTGGTCAGAAACTTTCCCTAGGAATTTGGGGGGTTTCATGTTCACAGTGGGTGGTGAGGGCTTACAAGGTGGGGAGAGGCAGTCTGTCAAGTCTCTGATGCTTTATCTTCTCTCTTTCCTCAGCCCCCTTTTGATGGGGAGGACGAGGAAGAGCTGTTCCAGGCCATCATGGAACAAACCGTCACTTACCCCAAGTCGCTTTCCCGGGAAGCTGTGGCCATCTGCAAGGGGGTGAGAAATCCCTGACCCCCCGATTCTCCACACAACCCCTGCGCCCCACCACCACCATCCAGGGCTGCCCAGGCAGTGTCCCTGTGTACACAGAAAAGTATAACACAGAGGTTTTGTTAGAACATTAATTATTGACTGCCCTGCCATCACCTCCAGTCCAACAATGGCCTCTACTTCCTTCTCTGCTGTACCCACTCCTCAGCTCACTGCAGGGAGCACTGGAAGGCCAGGGCCTGCCTCTCCAGAATAGGGTGGATCAGGTGAACCTAAGTCTTGCCACTTTCCTTCCGGTGGGATCTGGGGCAAGCTGCCGAAACTCTGGGAGCCTGTCTCCTCTTCTGGGGTTATGGAGTGCATGTAGGATAAGGAGCCTAGCCTATGGCAGCTTTTCAGCAAGCATTAGCACCCTTCTGCTCTGGCTCCTGGCCCCATTCTCTCTGACTCTCACTCTTTGGGTTCTGTCTCATACCTCTGCCTCCATCTATGCTTGATGGGACTTCCTATGTCTCTATCATTTCTCCATGTCCCTTGGGATCTCTGTCCACCTTTTGCATCTCTGTCCCCCTCTCTCTGGGTATCTGTTACCCACTTACCCCTGACTGCCATGCACACACACTCTGGTCCTTCTCTCTCTGGAACTCCCCTCTCTTTTTGAGTCTCTGCCTTCATTTTGTGTCTTCATCCATTCTGCGGTTTGTCTCCTGGATCGCCACCCTTCTCTCTGCATCTCTGCGTCCCCCCCCCCCCCCCCATCTACTCTATCTTCCACCTTCTCTGGGTCTCTGCACTCCCCCTGGGTCTCTATCTCTCCCTCTGTCTCTCTCTGTCTCTATGCTGTGTCTCTGTTCTGCTATTTTTGTCTGTCTTTCTCATTTTCTGTGCCTCCCTGTCCGGGACCCTGTCTGTCTGTCTGTCTCTGTGTTTTCCACAGTTCCTAACTAAGCACCCAGCGAAACGCCTGGGCTCAGGGCCTGACGGGGAGCCCGCCATCCGTGCACATGGCTTCTTCCGTTGGATGGACTGGGAGCGGCTGGAACGACTGGAGATCGCGCCTCCGTTCAGACCCCGCCCGGTCAGCCACTTTGCGGGAACCTTGGCCACTCGGGATGGGAGGACCCAGGAGTTCCAACTCCTATATATGGAGGTGGGGTGGGGCTCCCTCTGCGGAGACGCCCTAGCGGGAGATGCAGAGGCCACAGAGGATGCGCAGAGACTCTAGAGGAGACAGGAGATGGGCTCAGGGGACACGGGGTGGGGGGGGCATGCAAGGAGCAGACAGAATTTCATCTCTCCTTCCCCTCCGTGCGCCCCACAGTGTGGACGCAGCGGAGAGAACTTCGACAAGTTCTTCACGCGGGCGGCGCCAGCGCTGACCCCCCCAGACCGCCTGGTTCTGGCCAGCATTGACCAGGCCGATTTCCAAGGCTTCACCTACGTGAACCCGGATTTTGTGCACCCCGACGCCCGCAGCCCCGTCAGCCCGCCGCCGGTGCCAGTCATGTAATCTCACCTGCCACCACTAGGTGTCCCCATCGCTCCCTCCCTACACCAGCCTTACCACCTCCCCACCCCCCCACCTCCTTCACCCCCTTTCCAGTTTAGATCTTGCCCCGCAGAATTCTGGCCTCTGCCCCGTGGGTGCTAGATGCCCCTCCCAAGCATTCCTGGCATTCTAAACTCCATACAGTGTCTAGAGCCTCACTGTGTTCTAGACTGCTGTGCTGAGCCCTGGACTCTCACCCACGTCAGTGTTCTGGACTCCGCTCTACCAGAATCTCCATCACTATCCCAACTCCATGGGGTTCTAGACGCCCTTTTGGTAGAATCTGTGTCTCTCCTTTTTTTTTTTTTTTTTAATTTCCTTTCTTCCTGGGAAATAGACTCATGGGGTGGGCTGTTCCAGACTTGGATTCTAGAACAGACCTTCACCTCTGACCTCTACCCCACTCCCCACCAACGACGTCCACTCCATCTGGAGTAAGCGGGAGGCTGTGCCCCCGTGATCCAGTGCGCCTCTTCCACACTCTAGGGATTCCTGGGATGTATGAAGAATCCTTACCCCAGCTGTTCTCAGTCAGCTTTTGTTCTAGACCCCCACCCTAAACCCATCACTGCTCGCCTGCCAGGTGCATGGCTCCAGTCCTGCTCGGAACCTCCTCCACCTCGCCTCCCTCCCCGCTCCCGTGCCTGCTACTCTCCGGGACTCTCTCCTCCTCCCCCCTTACCCACTCCTCTCCTCTTTGGCTCTCTCACCCGGCCACAGCTGCTGGAGAATAAATTTGGGATGCTGATGCTGGAGTGTCTGATGTTTTCTTCTAAGCTTGAAGAATGAAGGGGGGAGTGGAGGTGGGACAATGTACACGGAAACACAGGCGCGCGCACACACAGGATGAAGGTGGGGCGGCAGAGAGAGAAAGCACAGAGAGGAGACCCATAAAGCGGGGAGAACAGACCCCCAGCGGGAGAGGGAAAGACCAGAGACGGGGGTAGAGGGGGGGGCGTGAGGGCACAAAGTGGGCGCGCGTGCACAAGGAGGTAGAGAGGGACACACAGACCACTGCGGGGTGGCCGGTAGAGACACAGGCGTGCACATACTCACCCAGAACAACACACAAGCTTACAGACACACTGAAACCCAGAGGCTGGCGCGGGGTAGGGGAGAGCAGTCCCGAGAGGGGAGATAAAAGGCAAGCCTCCCGTTGAGGGCCGTGGGGGCTTGATCACTGGGAGACCCCCACGACAGAGTAAGCAAACAACCAGGGCCTGTAAGCTTAAGAGCCACTGAGGCAGAAGCAGGCGGACGCGCCCTCCGGGCCTCTTTGCCTTAACCCACTTGCGAGGAGGGGGTGGAAAGGAGTCCCAACAGACTACAGTTCCCAGCAGACCGCGCGGCGGACCCTTCCCCACCCCCACCCCCCAGGTGCGGCCCCTCACCGCCAGGGCTGATGGAAAATGTAGTCCCAGAGCCGGGGCAGGCCGGTTGAATGGTGTGCCTGGGTCTGTGTGTGTGGAGGGGACAGAGCCCCAAAGCTTCGCAGGCTCCCTCGGGGAGCCCCGGCGTCTCTTCGTCTCTGCAGACTCTTGGGATCCCGGGACTCGGTTTAGTTGCACGCTGGGGCTCCCCCCTGGGCTCCCCCAGCACCGTGGTGGTACCCCCATGCTTTGCCAGCCGCCCCCAGCCCCCGCTCCGACCCTCGGAGGGCGGCCTGCCCCTTTAAGAGTGGCCCCGCTGACATCACGGCGGGGGGGGGGGGG
>NC_043715.1:55672827-55675336 GCF_006229205.1 Suricata suricatta
GGACTCGAATCCCTGACTCCTCCAGGAGGCTGGGGGTGGGGTCTGGTGATGGGGGTTGAGGGCTCTGGGTGCTGGGATGGGGGGTGGGCAGTGGTGAAAGTTGTCTGACTCCAAGATCCTTATTGGCATGGGGCAGAGTTTCAAGGCTCCAGGAATTCTGATTAAAGAAAGTGGGGTCTCAAGTCTTGGCTGCGTTGTTGGAGACTGTTACGGGGTCTTAACCTTCATAGTTAAAAAAAGATGATGGGGTCACTGGTGTTCAGGGATGTAGAGGTCCCTGGATGAAATAGGATGTGGATCCCAAGCTGAGTCTCCCAAATCATGGGATGGTGCAGCTCAGAGAAAAGCCCTTGGTGGGGGAGCAAGAGGAAAGAGTGGGAAGTATAGGATTAGGAGCTCCCTAGCTCAGAACTCAGCTCCATGACTGGAATTTGGAAGGCCCTGGCTATGAACTGGAGGTCTCGTGTTTTGAGACTCCAGCATTAGAGGGATCAGAAATTCAGGTTGCAGGTGTAATTGGAAGTGCTAGCATGGAAGTTAGAATCCAGAAGTTCTGGTAGGGAATTTGGGGACCTTGTGGCACATGAGGGGAGCCTCCTGGACTTCCCGGTTTGGGGCTTTAGGGTTCAGAGCGCTGAACCCTAGTTTGAAAGATGGTCTAGGGTACTCTGGTTAAGGTGCTGAACTGAGGGGGTGAGGGTGGGAGTCCCAGCTCATGGTTTTGACATTCTGGAATCTCTAGCCAAAATCCAGGCTCCGGGTCTCTGGGTCCCAGTGTTCTGGGATCCAGCAGCTTGAGAAGGAATCCCAGCATCCCAGGTGAATCTGCTGGATCTGGAATGGGGGGGATTAGGGTTCTGCAATCTTACATCTTGAGTCATGGGCCACGACCTCAGATTCAGGTACCAAATTGAGGTCAAGGTACAGGATCAGAGGTAGAAGGTCACGGGGCAAGGTCCTGGTGTCATAATTGGGTATTAAAGGTCAAGATAAGAGTCCCAAGGGTTTTAACTTAGGCGGGAGCCTCTGCTCAAGGTCTTGGTTAGTGGGACCCTTAATTGGGCTCTTCTTGTTAGTGACTCACTTGGGGTATTTCTGGTAACTATTTAGAGTCCAAGAGGGGTGCCTGGGTGGCTCAGTCGGTTAAGTGTCCAGCTTCGGCTTAGGTCATAATCTCACAGTTTGTGAGTTTGAGCCTCGCATCGGGCTCTGTGCTGACAGCTCAGAGCCTGGAGCCTGTTTCAGATTCTGTGTCTCCTTCTTTCTCTGTCCCTCCCTCACTTGTAATCTGTCTCTCTCTGTCTTTTAAAAATAAATAAATGTAAAAAAAAAAAAGAAACAAAAGAAACAGAGTCCAAGAGAAAAGGGTTAAGGTACCAAGAGTCAGGCTTGGGGGGAAATATGCCTCGTTCTCGTGTTGAAATGCGTGATCAGTGTCATAGTTTGAGTCACGGAACCAGGCTCAAGGCTAATGATTCTGGTGGGGGTTGGTGTCTAGGGCTAAGGCCTCGGGACAGGGCATAAGGTTAAGGCTGGAGGGCCTGGTTCTGGCATTGAGAATATGGAAGTTGAGTTTTTAGTCAGACTCATGATAGGTGGGACCCAGATCCAGACACATGGTTGGACTTAAGGTCCAATCTCTGGATCTGAGCTGAAGGGTACAGCTGAACATCTTATTCTGGGATCAGGGATCTGGTGCAGCGCCTCTCAGCAGCATCCAGAACACAAGTGTCGGGTGTGAGAAGGCCAGGCCTGGGGTTGGAGGTCAACAGTTAATGTCACTGGTTCAAATCCAGAAATGGGGTCATGGGTTGGGGCACAGAGGTCAAAGCCTGGGCCCAGTGTCCGGGTGGCCGCATGGGGTTGGGGAATCTAGTTAGTCCCACCAGGACTCTCGGTGAGTGACCGCAGTCCTGCCTCTCACGCAGGCCCCGCTGGGCGCCCCCCGCCGCTGAGGATGAGTCACTGCAGCAGCCGCGCCCTGACCCTGCTGAGCAGCGTGTTTGGTGCGTGTGGCCTGCTGCTCGTGGGCATCGCGGTCAGCACTGATTACTGGCTGTACATGGAGGAGGGGACGGTGCTACCACAGAACCAGACCACGGAGGTCAAGATGGCCCTGCATGCCGGCCTCTGGCGGGTCTGCTTCTTCGCAGGTACAAACCTCACCTGCCCTCCGTTCAGCTGTCCCTGCCTTGCCCGGGACCCGAGGGTCCTTGTGTCCAGTTCTGGAGAGTCCACCAGTCCTTGTCTCCTGGACCCTGTCTCCAGGGTTGAAGAGGCGGAATTAAAATCCATGACCCCTCCCCTGCCCCATGACCACAAAGGCCCTCCTAGGAATCCTGCACCCCCTCCCCCATCCTCTTTAGGGATCCAGGAGTCCTGGGACTCAGAGTTCCATCCTTGGGTTTCCAAGGAAGCTCGGAAGAGGCGCTCCCGCCTCCTGTCCACCCCCTTCCGTGACCCCACTAACAGACAGTAACCCCTGGGTTAAGCCTCATACACCCATCCC
>NC_043715.1:55675436-55705138 GCF_006229205.1 Suricata suricatta
AAAGGGGTGGGGGGCAGGGTCACAGGGAGAGTCTGGGGAGAAAGGGCCGCGCCAAGAAAGGGGTGGGGTGGGAGGGAAGGGGTGGAGGCTTGAAAGAAGGCAGAGATTGGGTGGTGAGAACCAGCCAGGTTGATGGGGCGGGGCCTGAGCAGTGGGTGGAGTCAATAGGAACGGGGTGGGGCCAAACCAAAAGGGGTGGGGCTTGAGTGACGGAATGGGGCCAGCAATGGAGTATGGGAAAGGGGGAGGAGGCTGGAAAGGGAAGGGCCACATAAGGGGGTGGGGATGGTAGGAGTAGAGAGTTAGGGGCCATGGGAAAGTGCCACGCCCCCAGAGTCTCCCCTCACCCCCTGTCTCTCCCTTTACGCTTCTCTCAGAGACGGTGCGCACGGCCACCCCCTTCCCCATGGTCAGTCTCTTCCTAGTGTTCACGGCCTTCGTCATCAGTAACATTGGCCACATCCGCCCACAGAGGACCATTCTGGCCTTCGTTTCTGGCATCTTCTTCATCCTATCCGGTGAGCCCACGGAAGGGACTTAGGGGCTGGAGGACTGCTTCCTGTTCCAGGAAACTGCGGTGCCTCCTCCCCTAAGAAATCTGCTTCCTTGCTCTGTGATCTGGAGGTTGCAGAACCTGTGTGAGCCCCACTGGCCTCTGTGAAATGTAGATGCAGCACCCATTTCACAGGCTGTTGGGAGGACCAAATCATAGTGATGTTTATGGGGTGCTAATTAGGTGTGGGGCTCTGTTCTGATACTCCTCACAACCCTGTGAAGTAAATGCTATTAATAGCCCCATTTTACAGATGCAGAAGCAAGCACTCAGGGAGATGAGGTCATTTGCTCAGCAAATGACAAGCAGGGACACAGAGTTGGGACTCAGATGCACACCTTTCACCCCCAGAGGCTGTGTTTTTTTAACCACTCCTGATATCTTAGCAGTTCACATATTATAAGGCTCTTTATTTTCTCTGCAACATTTTATTTGAAAAATTTTCAAGCAGAAAAGTGGGAAGAATTTTGGAACGAACACCCATGGACCTACCACGTAGAGTCAACCATTACCATAGTACTAGCCTTGCTTAGATCCATCTGTCCATCTGTCATATTTCTACCCATCCATCAGTCCATCTCTCTTCCTTTATGCAGTTCACAGAAAAGTGTCCACATATGTCACCCTAAATATGTCACCTTGCGTGTCATTAGCTACATTTCGGTCTTTGTTTCTTCTTTTGAGACACGGGGCTCTTTTGCACAAGTGAGCTCACACCCTTCCCATAACATCTTTGCCACTTGATAAAGTGGGGACACTGAGGCCCACAGTGGTACAGGGAGCTGCCCAGGACAACAGCAGGAGCGGGTGCAACGGGGCTGAGTGACCTGAGGCCCCCCCCAGAGTGCTCTCTCCGGTGTCATCCTCCTCGGTGTCTGCACTGCCTGGTCCATTCCAGCCCATCTCAGCTCAGTTCAGCACGGGTGGACTTGGCCCTGACACATGTAACTCATCAAGCTGGTCCAACCAACCCCAGTCTGTTCTGACTCAGTTCTTCAACTTGGCTCAAATTAACTCAGCATAATTTAGTTCAACTCCATTCGGGTCCTAATTCAGTTGATATTTTATGAACCAAACTTACATACGTCTTATTTCCATTCTGTCCCCCGGGGCCTGCACTTGGATCCCTCTTGGCGCCATGAATAGTTGAAGATGGATGTTTAAATATTCCCAATCTCCCTGCTCCTCAGCCGGCTTTCTCCAGGCTAAGCCCCTCGCCCTCCCTCCAAGCTAACCTGACGAGACCTTTTCCGGAGAAACCAGGGTGCAACCTGCCTGTAAACTTGAATCATGGCATGTGGAGCCAGACACTGAGCTAAAATAAGCCGCATAGAATATCACCATCCCAGAGTGTCAGAGCGGAAAGGTCTCATCATTTTTCATATGGAAAACCAGTGTCCTGGAGAGAGGAAGTGGGGCAGAGGTAGTCACTTTTATTCAATCTCCCCAGAACACCAGAAGGAAAACTCCCACTGTTTGCTGGTCACAGAAGGGGGAGTGAGGCTCAGAGGAGTTAGTCAGCATGGAGGGTGTCCTCGCCCAAAACCCATCCCGTGCTCCTGTGATCCCCCAGGACCGGACTTCCAAGCACAGGCTGAGGATCGATGGTGCTGTTGTGGCTGGAGGTCAGGCCTCTGATGTAACAATAGAGTAGTTTGGGGAGATTAAATCCTGCTTCCTAAAGCCCTCCCTTGAGTTCATTTCAAAGACTATGGCCTATGGTCTTGTGCTTTCAAGGTTTTGGGGTGTAGCCGCTGACAGTTCATACTGCTGTGAACCTAGAAATCTCTGGGTTCAAATTTTCCCCCTTAACTTCATGGGCCATAGTACAGAGTTGTCAAGAGGACAAATCTTTTAAACATTTTTTTAATGCTTTTTATTTTTTTTTGAGAGTCAGAGAGAGACAGTACGATCAGGGGAGGGTCAGAGAAAGAGGGAGACACAGAATCTGAAGCAGGCTCCAGGCTCTGAGCTAGCTGTCAGCACAGAGTCTGATGTGGGGCTCAAACCCACGAACTATGAGATTATGACCTGAGCCGAAGCCGGACGCTTAACTGGCTGAGCCACCCAGGCACCCCTAAATTTTTTTTTAAAAGATTATTTATTTTGAGAGTGAGACAGAGACAGAGACAGTGCAAGTGGGGAGGGGCAGAGACAAAGAATCCCAAACAGGATCCACACTGTCAGCACAGAGCCTAACATGGGACTTGAACTCATGAAACCGTGAGATCATGACCTGAGCTAAAACCAAGAGTCAGGCGCTTAACTGACTGAGCCACCCAGAGTCCTGAGAGGACAAATCTTAAGGGATAACAAACCCGCATAGGGCCAAATGGTACCTATTTCAGGCATTGCGAGCAATAGGGTTGTAGTGTCAAAACAATCAGAGGTGAAGCAGTGAGTGTGGCTGTATCCCAGCGATATTATTTATGTTTTTTTTAACGTTTATTCATTTTTTGAGAGACAGAGTGTGCATGGGGGAGGGGCAGAGAGAGAGGGACACACAGAATCCGAAGCAGGCTCCAGGCTCTGAACTCACAGCACAGAGCCCGATGTGGGGCTTGAACTCACAGACCATGAGATCATGAAGTCAGATGCTTAACCGACTGAGCCCCCCAGGTGCCCCCCAGCGATATTATTTATAGACCTTGACATTTGAGTTCCATGTAATTTTCAGGAGCCATGAAATATTCGTCTTGTTTTGTTTTGTTTTTCTCATCATTTCACAATGTAAAAACCACGCTTAGCTCCCAAGCCATACAAAAACAGGAGCAAACAGTAGCTTGCTGACTCCTGGTCCAGATCAGAGACGTGAAGGGCTGAGCCAGTGCCCGGTGCAAACATACACTTATACATGCATGGTTCTAAGTACAGCAACAGCCAAAATAATAAACACTTCACGGAGTGCCGTGGTTTGAGGAAATCCTAAGTGTTTATGCAGTTAGGTTATTTCATCTTCTCGACCTTGTAAGGCAAATGCCACTGTGACTCTCTTTCTCCAGCTGAGGAAACAGAAGTGCTCAGAGGCCAACCTGTTCTGTAGTGGAAGCAGGATTCCCCACCCAAGCCTTCACCATGGCTCTGTCCTGCCCGGCCACAGCTAAAACTCACACACAAAATGGAGCGCCTGGCTGGCTCCTTCAGCAGAGCCTGCGATTCTTGATCTCAGGGTGAATTCGAGCCCCATGTTGGGTGTAGATATTACTTAAAAAATAAGAAAATAAATAAAAAATAAAAAGCTTAAAAAATCATAAAAATGAAGGAGATTTTAAAGGAGAGGAAAGGATGGAAATAATACCAGCTTCTTAGATATGGGGACAGAATAATCTAGACCAACTGACTCTTGTTCCCAGTGAGGAAACCAAGACTTGGAGAAGAGAGAGACAGGAGTTAGTCGCCCGAGGGCTGGTAAATGGTGACTTTGGCATTCAATTCTAGAGAAAGTGGTGGGAGATGGGCAGGGGAGGGACTAGGTTGCCCCTGAGTGTTAAGCATCTTTCAGGGAGCATGTTGGTGATGGACTAGGAGATGGACTATTGGCGGTGGGGGTGGGGAGTTAGGCAAACCGAGGAGGAAGCTTATGCAGTAGTCAGGGCAAAAGCAGCTAGGGCCTGAGCTGGGCTGGGGTGGAAAGATAAATCGACATAAAAATCGATGGACCCAGATGACTGACTAGATATAGTTGGTGAGAGAAGCAGGGAGGAGGCTGGAATGTCATTGATTTCCTTTTTCCAGGTCATAAAAAGCATGCTTCCCAGGCAAAGCCCGTATTAACCCCTGACCCTCAACATGCATCTGTACATTCATTTGTTCATCAAACATTTACACAGACGTCCTACATGCCAGGCCCTGCGCAGAGCCCTGAAGACGTGGCTGAATCCTAAGCGAAAGCTCATATGCAGTCAATTACAAAACAGCCCCAATTTGGGGCGCCTGGGGGGCTCAGTCGGTTAAGCATCTATCTTCGGCTCAGGTCATGATCTCATGGTTTGTGGGTTCAAGCCCCACATCGGGCTCTGTGCTGACCGCTAGCTCAGAGCCTGGAGCCTGCTTCAGATTCTGTGTCTCTTTCTTTCTCTGCCCCTCCCCCTGGTCATGCTCTGTCTCTCAAAAATAAGTAAATGTAGAAAAGAAATGAAAACAAAACAAAACAGCCCCAGTTACCCATCAAATCAAAACTATACACTTGCTTAAATCCTTTCAATGCTCAATGGATTCCCATTGCACTTAGAATACATCCAAACTCCCCAGGTTAGCCTACAAGCTTTTCCATGATTTGGCTACTGCTCAGATCTCTGACCTCATTTCCTAACCCACTAACACTCTCTCCATTGCTTACAACCTCAGTCACACTGGCCTCCTTCTCTTCCTTGAAAATGCCCAGCTCAGCCCCAAGTGAGGACTTTGCACTCATTCGCCCTTCATGCTTGGAAGTCCCTTCCTCCTGGTACTCAAAGGGCTTGAACTTTCTCTCTTCGGAGTTTGTCTCCCTGAAAGCAGTACGTCATTTTGCCTTGCCCCCTCTATGCTAGGTATCACACTGCACGCTTTACATTTGTTACATTGTCATCTTATTTGCTCTCTGCCTCCTGCCAAAATGTACCCTCCACAATACATGGACATTTACAAACATGCTCTCATGTGTGTCTGCAGAGCCTAGATGAGTTACTGGTACAAAGTACACATTGAAATATTTGTGTAAAGGATGATGATAAGGACAGCTTAAGACATTCTGGGAAAGGGGAAGAGGCATTAACTTGGTATTATAGGGTGGTGGGGGGTAGGGGGATGGGGGAGTGACCTGGGAGGGCTTCCAAGAGGAGGTGACATCTGAGTAGATGAAGCTGAAACTGCGAGAGAGAATTTTTCATGTGGAGAAATTTTTCAAGTGCCTTGTATGGAGGTGGAATTCACAGCAGGTGATCATGCCCTAGAAAGCATCTGAGGCAGAGGTAGCCGCGTGTGCAGCTCTCCATGGTCCTGAAGCTCTATTGTTCTAAGGCCGGGTTGTTTCTATTCAGCTTGGAATGTAGGTGATTCTTGCCTAGGGTGATATTCTGAAACAGATGTGGGGCGAGGTGGGGGGGGGGAGAGGATGGAGTGGGAGTTGGATTACAGCGAAAGCAAGAGGGGAGGGAAGGATGGAGAAAAAGAGGAAAGAAGAAAAAAAGGGAAAAGAAGATTATTTTTGGAGAACTAGAGCCTCTATAAAATATCCAAGAAGTAGGAAGATCAATGCGTATAACTTTTGCTATTGTTTTTACATGATTTTTTATCACTGAAAACAAAAACAAAAGCAAAAAAAGAACTCAAAAAATTCTCTCTTGGGAAATATTTATTTCCTTATTAACCTTTGCTCCTGACTTGCCTTATGGAGAATGTCTGTCATTTAGAACTGTAATCTGAAACATGGAATTAAGGCGGTTAGCAGGAATCAGACTGCAGAATCTGGGGTGTCAGGCTGAAGAGTGAAAACTTTCTCCTGTGGACAATGGGGATCCAAGGAAGAATTTTGACAAGAGAAAACTAGAGCTTGTGTGGGGTTTAGAAAGAACCAGTCCCTAAAGCAGGGAGATAAGGATTTAGGGGAAATTGTACAAGCATAGACAATAAGCCTTAACTGGGTCAGAGGATTTGTGGTTACTAGGTTTTGTTTGTTTGTTTGTTTATGATCTCGGTTTGTGAGTTCCGGCCCGGCATCGGGCTCTGTGCGGACAACTCAGAGCCTGGAGTCTGCTTTGGATTCTGTGTCTCCCTCTCTCTCTACCCTTCCACTGTGCACGCTCTCTCTCTCTCTCTCTCTCTCACAAAAATTAATAAATTTAGAAAAAAAAAGAATTAGGTGCTCAACCAACAGAACCCCCCAGGCACCCCACAAGAAGGGGTTTTGATTTATGAGAGATTCAGGAAGTAAAATGGACATGCATTGATGACTGACAGTCTTTGATAGATGCGAGAGCGAAAGAGAGTAAAAGCAGGCAGTTCCCCTGGTACCTGAGCAGGGTACCGGGGACATGGGTACTTACTTGAGTGAGTGTGGATTGTAGGGTTCCTTTGCTATATCTTTTCTTTAAACCTGCTCATCTTTCTGGATCTATCTCAGATGCTTTTCCACCACAAAATACTGTGGGCGCACTCTTCTTGAATACCAAAATTATGGAATTCTGGAAATTGAAAGTGCTATGGATGTTCAGAGCAAGGAAGAGTTCATTCTTAGAGGAAATGGAGGAAGGGGGATTTAGCATGGATTCAACAAAAGGAAGCGACTAATGAGCTTTGCTAGAAGCTCCAGTTGCTTGGCAAGTGTACTCATCTTATTCCACTGGTTTTTATTATTGTGCTACATGATGGGGATGCGAGAGGGAACAAGGTAGGCTGGCTCCAAACATCCTGGTGGGGGAGATGTATGGTAGAAGCAATTATGGATATGAATTCCATGTTATGTAGGAATAAGAGTGACAAAAAATAGGACAGGGGAAGGAGAGTAATGGGGGGCATTATCTCAATCACTCCAATCTTTTTAATTTTTTTTTTGAGAGAGAAAGAACATGAGTTGGGGAGATGCAGAGAGAGAGGGGGACATAGAATTCGAAGAGGCTCCAAGCTCTAAGCTCTCAGGACAGAGTGCTATGCGGGGCTCCAACCCCCCAGCCATGAAATCATGACCTGAGCCTGAGTTAAGACGCTTAACCAACTGAGCCACCTAGGTTCCCCACTCCAATTTTTTAAAAAAGTTTATGTATTTATTTTGAGAGGGCAGGGGCAGAGAGAGAAGGAGAGAGAATCCCAAGCAGACCCCCCACTGTCAGCTTAGAGCCTGACGTGGGGCTCGATCCCACAACTGTGAGATCATGACTTGAACCAAAACTAAGAGTCCACTACTTAACCTACCAAGCCACCCAGATGCCCGATAAGTCCAATTTTTTAATGGAAACTTTGAAATCAATAGGATAGTGCAACGAGCCTTGTACACCTTCCTCCGCGTGGATTGTAGGGAATCCCGTACTTTTCTGATGTTTTGCCATATTCTCTCTCTTTCTCTTTTTTTCTCCTCCTCCTCTTTTTCTCCCCCCTCCTCATGCCTTTCTGGGACTTGACCATTTGAAATTAGGTCATGGGCATCTGCACTGTAGTTGCATCTCTTAAGAGGAAGGCATTCTACTAGAACCCCATCATCGCACCAAGAAATCTTACAGTAATTCCATAATATAATTTATTCCACTTGCAGACTGTCCCATTGTTTCAAGAACGCTTTTTATAGCTCCCCTCCCCAAACCAGGATTCAGTCTTGGTTCACACACAGCATTTAGTTCATATCTCTTTTACTCTAGACTAGTTCCCCCACTATTTTTTTTTTTTACAACACTGACTTCTAAAATGTACTTCATTATAAAAATACAGAAAGAATAGTATAAATAAGTGAAATCCCGTGTATCTTTCCCTCGGCTTCAAAAAGTTACCAACATATGGCGAATCTTTTTTTAGTCGCACTGCCGTATCTCCCTCCTGCACTTCACTACATTATTTTAAGGCCAGGCTCTGCCATTAAATCGTTTTTCCCCACAAATATTTCAGTACCTCTCTGAGAAATAAGTACTTTGTTATTTAACATAGCCATCATGCCCGAATAATTAAGAATAGCTGCTTAATATCATTTAATATCTAGTCAGGGTTCTCCTTCCCCACATGTCTCATAAACAAACGCCTTTTTACAGTTAGTTTGTTGCAAATCAGGATTCAAATTTCACTTATGCATTTAGCTGATAGATCTCTGAAGCCTCTTTTAATCTATAATAGCCTCTCTCCTGTTTTTTTCCTTGCCACTTATTTGTTGAAGAAATCTGGTCATTAGCCTCGCAGAATTCCCCCCTCGCAGACTTCCCCATTGCCCTCTCCTGTTGTGGTGTAATACGCTCATTCATCCCTGTGTTTACCTGTAAAACTATTGATCTGGTCCAGGTTTATGTGTTTCTGTTTTGGTGGTGGTGGTGGTGGTGGTGGTGTGTGTGTGTGTGCGTGCGTGTGCGTGTGTGTGTTTGGCAAAAAAATACTTCAGAGATAGGTAGTGCTGTTTACATCCTACCGCATTGCATCTTAGAGCCATGATAATTCCTGGCTGCCTCTTTTGGGGATGATAAGGATGATCACCGGTGCAGGGTCACCAGCCTGACCCGTCTCACTGTCCTTTCGAAGATCGCAGACCACGGTGTCAGTAGTGCCGAGGGTCCCCCATCCTAGATTTGTTTGATTGCTTTCCATGGCATCATTTGACTTGCTCCTCATTGCCTGCCTTCTCTGTACCCTGGAAGTCATGTCTGCATCAGAGGCTTTATCCGATTCCCGGTTAAACATGTTCGGCAAGCAGATGCAGAGGGTGTGTACTTAACAGCCCCTCTCTTCAGCTGGCGCTGTGCACTGAAAAGGCGCATTTTCCTCTTTCTAATGAATAAGTAATTTGCAGGGTAATTCCTTGGAGAGGAAAAATCCTGTTTGGGGATACCTAGTTTATTGGGTTTTTTGGGGGGGTGATTTCAACCTACAGAAAAGTTGTGCAAAAATAATACAGTGAGGGGTACCTGGGCGGCTCAGTTGGTTAAGCGGCTGACTCTGGCTCAGGTCATGAGCTCACATGAGTTCGAGCCCTGCATCATCAGGCTCTATGCTACAGCTCAGAGCCTAGAGCCTGCTTCAGGTTCTGTGTGTCCTTCTCTCTCTGCCCCTCTGCTGCTCGTGCTCTGTCTCTCTGTCTCTCAAAAATAAATAAACATTAAAAAAGATAACACAGTAAACTCGCATATACCCTCCACTTGAACCAAATTTCAGCACTGTGCCACGTTTTCTTTTTTCTCTCTCTTTCTATCCATATTGCATCTGATACATATATAAATGTAAATATACATGTATATATATGTGTGTATATATATATATATTGGTGGAGCCACTTGAAAATAAGTTGCAAAATCTAGTCCCTAAATGTTTAAGCAAGTATCTCCTAAAAACAAGTGCATTCATTCCCTTTTCTGACCACAATACAATAATCAAATTCAGGAAGTTTAACATTTATACGATATTGTAGCTAAAACACAATCCATATTCAAATTTCACGCATGATCCCAATGCTGTCTTTCATGGTCGTTTCTGCTTCCCTCCCATCCCGATTCAGTTTCCAATCTAGGAGCGTACTTTGTATGTCCCCATCCTGTCTCTTTCATTGCCTTTCATTTTTTATATAGTTCCTGTGCCTTTTTAAAGAAGTATCTTTCATGTTGACTTTTTTGAAGAGCTCAGCCAGTTGTCTAATGGAATGCCCACAGTTTCCTTAGGAGTGGATTCAGGTTACACATTCTCAGCAGGAATGCTACGTAAATGGAGTAGTGGGGCGCTCACATCGGGAGGTAATGATGCCAATCCGCTCTTCTGTTGGAGATGTTAGTTTTGGTCACTTGCTTGAGATGGTATGTTAGGTTCCTTTAGGATAAAGGAAGCTTTTATTTTTATTTATTTTATTTTTGAGAGAGAGAGAGACAGGGTGTGAGTAGGAGAGGGACAGAGAGAGAAGGAGACACAGAATCCAAAGTGGGCTCCAGGCTCTGAGCTGTCAGCACAGAGCCCGATGTGGGGCTGGAACCCGCGAACCTTGAGATCATGACCTGAGCCTAGCTCACGATCCCACAGTCATGAGATCACAGTCTGTGAGTTCAAGCCCCACATCGGGCTCTGTGCTGACAGCTCGGAGCCTGGAGCCTGCTTCGGATTCTGTCTCCCTCTCTCTCTGCCCCTCCCCTGCTCTCATGCACACGCACGCACGCGCGCACTCTCTCTCAAAAAAACCCCACATTTTTTTATGTTTATTTATGTTTGAGAGAGAGTGTGTGAGCAGGGGAGAGGCAGAGAGAGAGGAAGACACAGAATCCAAAGGAGCTGTCAGCACAGAGCCTGACACAGGGCTCCAACCCACAAACCATGAGATCATGACCTGAGCTGAAGTCCAACGCTCAACCAGCTGAGCCACCCAGGCACCCCAAGAACCCTCTTCATTTTTAAAAATATCTATTTAATCTTGAGATAGAGAACACTAATAGGAGAGAGTCAGAGAGAGGGGGACAGAGGATCCAGAGAGGACTCTGCACCGACAGCAAAGAGCCAAGGGGGGTGGGGGGGCTCAAACTTATGAACTGTGAGATCATGACCTGAGCCAAAGTCAGACATTTAACTGAGCCAGCCAGGTGCCCCAGGAACCCTCTTCCAACTAGTCCCTGGATCCTTTTCTGATATGTCCCCATCAGTTTTTGCATATTTCCTTCCTTTGTCACACAAGTATACTTTTACTGTCTTTCCCCCAGGCTTCAAAGTAGCTGTTTCTTCTGGAAATAGCTTCTTATTTAGTGAAGGATGATACTAGAGACCAAACTCTGGGTGCTCGATGTGCTCATTGCTGCTGGGGTGTCGCTGCTGCTCCAGGACCCAAATTGGGGAACCACGTGCTTGTAAAACAGGAGTTCATACTGACACCTGGGTTCTTCCTCACTTCACCCCATTCTTTTAACCTGTGTCTTCCCCTTTCTTCAGAATGAAAAATGCCAGCTCCCTAAATATCAGTACATTTGCACATTTGCTCAACCCTACCTTGCTTAAGAACTATTACCTCTAGGCCACTCCCCCAAAAATCCACGAGGGTTCAAGATTTCTCTGCAGATCTTTTGTCTTTAGAGCGACATATATAATCAAAGTACTGCCTTCGAAAGTCACTTGGAAGAATGCTTTTACTCCCTCCTGTGGTCGTGCTATTCATTTGATATTAACTTAGCTTCATTTATTTTTGTTTGTGTTCAACTTTAGGCTTTTTTGTTCCCCGTCCTTGTTGATTCTATCTTTTGAACTATAAGACATTAGCATTGTTCAAAGGGGCCAGATCCTGCCAGCATCAGGAACGCCAGTCTCTTCCCGTCCCTTCCTTCCTGCTCTCACCCACCTCCTGGAGGCGATCAACCTCGGTTTTTGTTTTCCTTACCATGCCTCTTTTTGCAAAAATAAACAGATGCACATATGCATTTGACGTACCTTTTTTTCTTAAAGGCTAGCATCCCGTCTACTTGTATATTCTTGTGTGCGTTGCTCCTCTGCTGTTGACGTTGAACTGAGCGGCAGTGTCTCACTGAGCATAGACCGTCCTCACCCTCCTTCTCCTTTCCCGGCAGCACAGTCTCTGCTCGGTGATGCTTTACAGTGTATCCCACTCCTCCTCTGTGCAAGTTGATCTAGGTCATTTCCAGTGTTTGGCAGTTACGGGTAATGTGGTGAATTAACACGTGCATCTGTGCTTTCATATGGCTGGACAGATAGCTTCGAGGTAAAGTCTTAGGAGTGAGCTTGCTGATTTAAAGGACAGACACATGTGTGGTTTTGTTAGCTTCGGCCAGATTCCCCTCCACAGGGCCTGGGCCATTTCCCATTCCCTCTAACAACGCGTCAGAAGTTCTGTTTCCCCTGCTTCACCACAAGAACATGCTGTGAAGCTTATTAATTTTTGGTGACCTGATGGTTGACAAAAAGTATCTCTTCACAGTTCCCATTTCTTCTATTCTGAGTAAAGGAGCATTTTTTAAAATGCTTATTTATTTACTTTGAGACAGAGAGAGAGCAGGGGAGGGGCAGAGAGAGAGGGAGAAGGAGACTCCCAAGTAGGCTCTGCACTGTCAGCACAGAGCCCGGTGCGGGGCTCCCAGTCATGAATCCAAGAGATCATGACCTGAGCCGAAACCAAGAGTCAGATGCTTAACCGACTGAGCCACCCAGGCGCCCCAAGAGCATTTTGTTTAAAATGAGGAGCTCAAAGAAGGCCCTTCTAAAGAAGTGATGAGGGAGGAGAGAAGTCAACTAAGCGAAAGAGAGACTTGGAGAAACCTGGAGGCCGAGCACTACAGTTGGAGGGAGCAGCAGGAGCAAAGGCCCTGCGGCAGAACTCAGCTGCACAAGTTCAAGGAAGAGTGAGAGAGTCATGTGATCTAAGTGGAGGCAGCTCAGAGGAGCTGAGCAGAGGGGAGGCCGCTGAGCAGGTCTGGTAGGCGTTGCGGTCCAGGGCTCAGGAACGTTTCCCTGTAGGTGGCAGATAATGAGCATCCTCAGCCCCACAGGCTGTGCAAGTGCTTACTCGGCCACTGGGAGCGCAGGCCACACGGGAAGCAAAGGGGTGCGGCTGCACACCCATGAAACTGTATTTACAGACCCTGACATTAGAAATTCGTATACTTTACTTTTTACGTTTATTTATTTTGAGAGGGAGCGAGAGAGAGCACGAGCTGGGGAGGGGCAGAGAGAGAGAATGCCAGGTGGGCCCCGCACTGTCAGCACAGAGCTGGATGCGGGGCTTAACCTCACGCACCGCAAGATCATGCCCCGAGCTGAAACCAAGAGTCAGGCGCTTAACCGACGCAGCCACCCCGGCCGCCCCTGAGATTCATCTACTTTTTAAACTGGAGTATTCTACCTCACAAAACGTAAAGGTGGTATAATGCAGTAGTTTCAGTATATTTGCAAGGTTGTATAACATATCCTCTGTTCCAACTTCACAACATTTTCATCAGCCCAGAGAGAAGCCTCATACCCTTTAACAGCAGCCCGCGGCGGGATCGCCCATCCACCCCATTCCTTGGCAGCCGCTGGCCCGCTGTCTGTCTGGGGATCTGCCTATTTTCAACAGCACATATAAATGGAACCATGCAGCACGCATCTGCCTGCTTCTCTTCAGCTGACTTTCTAAGTTCATCCACGTGGCAGTGCACATCCGTGTGTCATTCCTTTTTTTGGCTGAATAATATTCCTCTACGTGGCTATCCCACATTCTGTTTATCCATTTGGTTGATAGACATTTGGGTTGTTTCCACTTTTCGGCTATTAGGAACGCGGCTCCGAACACTCATGCAAAGTTTTTGTGTGAACATATGTTTTCTGTTCTCCTGGGTGGGATCCCCAGTGGAGGACGCGCTGGGTCATGTGGTAATTCTATCTTTAACACTTTGAGGAACTGCCAACTGAAATTCGCATCCTTCTTACATGCCACAAAATATCATTCTTCTTTTGACTTTTTTTTCCCAACAATTTAATTCTTTGAAAGCCTCTTAGCTGGGAGGGCCATACAAAAACAGGATGTGGGCTGGATTTAGCCCATGGCCCATAGTTGCTGACCGCTGGTATAGACAATGGAAGGAATTTAGATTTATTCTGGGTGTGATGGGCATAGAAGAATAAGTTAATACCTATAGGTCACTGAGAACAGTGCCTGGCACAGAGCAAGACCTAAGTAAGCAGCTGTTATTGATTATTATTATTATTATTATTGGTGTTGTTGTTATTATTATTCATACCGTCTCAACCCAGGCCTCATCCTTTTCCCCCTGGAATGTCACAACCAATCTCTCCCTCCAATCTCTTCCAAAAACCAACCATCCCCCAAATTCTTCTAACACTCCGATCTGATCCTGTCCTTCTGCCCAGACCTTCCATGGCTCCCTAGTGCCTTTGGCATCAATGCCAGGTTCCTCAGTTGGAGGTCCATCACGACTGCGTGTCTGCCCCCTTCTCTGGCCTCGTATTTTGTGGCTGTGGCCCACGTTGTGGCTACATGGACGGACCGGTTCAATGCTCCCCCTCCAACCCCTCCACCACACTGTTTCCTCTGTCTGGAGTGGTATAATGTGTACTCTGCTCCCCAAGCCTCAACCTTTAGGACTTAAAAGAAGGCTATTCTTCCAGGAAGCTTTCGTTGGCTTCCCCTGCCCCTACCCCCACCTTTGTCCCTGCCCCTCACCTACATGGGTTGGTGCCTCTTCTGGACCCACAGAACTCTGTGCTACTACTTCTATTGCTGTGCATATCACCACTTACGTGATGACTAACGGATGTCCATATTTGCCTTCCCCAATTGCACTGTGAGCTCCTGGACTGCAGATAAGGGGAGGGGTAGGTAAAGGAAGTTGATTCATCTCTGGGATCCCTGCACCCAGCCAAGGCCCAGAACAGAAGGGGCTTCAAAACAATGAATTTAGTTCAGGACTTAGCAGGGAGGAGAGGGGAGGGGGCAGGATGGGACGGCAGTGATCTGGGGGAGGAACGGGGGCCGGAGCAAGAAATCCACTGCTAATGGACCACGGGCGCCCTCTGCTCCCCCAGGCCTCTCCTTGGTGGTGGGCTTGGTTCTTTACATTTCCAGCATCAACGACGAGGTCATGAACCGGCCCAGCAGCTCTGAGCAGTATTTCCACTATCGCTACGGGTGGTCTTTTGCCTTCGCTGCTTCCTCCTTCCTACTCAAAGAGGTGATGTCTGTGGGCCCGAGACTTGAATGGAGACGGGTCTGGGGGCGCTCATTCCTGGGTCCAGAAGGAAGAGGAAGCTGCGGGCGGGGGGGGTGGGGGGTGGGTATAGACTCTGGATTTAAGAGGGAGGTGGTAGCTGAGAGCCTAACCTCTGGGGCCTGGAGGAGGGGTCTGGGAGCTCCCAACTTCTGGGGTCCTGGGGGAAGTGCGGCTGGGAGCCTGGACTCCTGGGTCTGAGCAAGGAGGGGCTGGGGGTCTGGAGCCTTGGAGTCCTCGGGAGCTCGGGGCCAGCCTCTGGGACTCTGATCATGCGTCGCCACAGGGTGCCGGCGTGATGTCCGTGTACTTGTTCACCAAGCGCTACGCGGAGGAGGAGATGTACCGTCCACACCCGGCCTTCTACCGCCCGCGACTCAGCGACTGCTCGGACTACTCCGGCCAGTTTCTGCAGCCCGAGGCGTGGCGCCGCGGCCGCAGCCCCTCCGACATCTCCAGCGACGTCTCCATCCAGATGACTCAGAACTACCCTCCCGCCATCAAGTACCCGGACCACCTGCACATCTCCACCTCGCCGTGCTGAGGCCTGCCCCTCGGAGCCCCCTCTCCTCCTCTTTCCTCCTCCTCCTCCTCCTCCTCTGGGGTCTCCCGACCCCACAGCTCCGCACCCTCCCTCCGGACTTCGGGATGCGTTCCGGAGGACTGCGCGCACGCTTCTTCCGCGTCCGCTTCCCGGTAGCCCCGCCCCGCCGCCCTAGCCCCGCCCATTTCCAAGGGCTCCTCCCCCTTTTGGTCCCGTTACTTGAAGATGGTTTCCCCTGGTGGCCCCGCCCCATCGTCCTAGCCCCTCCTATTTTCCAAGGGCTCCTCCCCTTTCGGTTCTGTCCACTTGCAGATGGCCCCGCCCCTCTCCCTGAGGCCCGCCTCCTTTTCGGGCCCCGCCCCTTTCCTGCAGTCTCCTCCCCTCAGGTCTCCGGGCCGGGCGCCTCCTAGCGCGCGGGCTCCGAGGTGCCCAGCGCCCACCCACCCTGAGCCCAGCCACCCGCCGCCGCCTCGCCGCAGGGGCGCCGGGCTGGAGAGTGGGCTCGGCAGCCGCCTGGAATGTCAGCCATTCTCTTCTCCCCTGGGCCCCCGGCTTCTCTCCTTGCCGGCCCACTCTCACCTCCGGACCCTCCGGGGTCCTCGGGTGCGGCGGGGGCCTTCCTGCTGCGGCTGCGGGTGGAGTGGGACGCTGGAGGCCACGGCGTGGCTAACCCGGTGTCCCGCCCCCCACGGTTCTCCGCTCCCCTAGGGAGCCCCCTTCCTCACCCGCTGGGCTCTTCTTGGCTTCCGGAAGGTCGCCTGCCTTTTAGGGGGCGCCGTCTAACGGATCTCCTTGCTTTCTCAGCTGCCTTTGGCTTCTTTTTCTTCCGCCTCTTCTTCAAACTGTCTCCCTCCTTTCTGCCCGCTCATCCAAAGCCCCTAGGTGCATCTAGCCCCGCACACCACAGGACAGGGATGGAGACCCTAGGGTTCGAGGGAATTCCTCCGTGCCATTTCCACACCTGTGCCCGCCTCTTCCCCCTCGAGACCCCGTCGGGGGAGGGAGAGGCAGTAGCGGGGGTCGAAACCCCCCAAACCTCGAAGTCTTCCATTTTCTGGCACTCCCCTCTCATTGAAGTCCCCCTTCCTATCTCAGACCCCCCAACTCTGGCCTCTTTCAAGGGTCCGTCCGCCCCCTTAGACAGATTTGGGGGGAAGGTCACCAGAAACTCGCCCTCCCCCCTTATTGGGGGAGAACGGGTGAGGTAGCACAGTGTTGTACACGGAACCAGAAGGGCCCCCGGGGTGGGGGGAGGGGGCAGGGGGAGGGACGGGGGCTTTTAGTTTGCATCTTAGGGGGGAGGGGGGCGGGGGGACCGCAGCAGTTAACCTGTCTTTACGCAGCGATTTTTAACGAGGCTAGGGGGGAGGGGGGCTTTGGGGGTGGGAAAAGAGGTGGGGTGGGGGGGCCTGGCTCTGTTATTTGCCGTGTATCATATGTAAATACCAACAGAAACTTCAATAAACTTTATTTCAAACACGTCTCCGCCTGCCCAGGGGGAGGGGATTGGATACTGGATCTGGGTCCAGGTCTCTACACCGCCGGGGGTCAGGCCTCGAGTCCTGCAGAATGAGGTCAGAGTGGTCTTTGTTAAGTTGCTTCATCATCATCATTATTAACAGCAGCACTTTATCATCAGTCCGTGTAAAGCATGTAGGACAGCAAATGACACCCATCAGGATCAATAAAAATGAACTGTTGGTGTTAACCGTGATCACGTAGAGTACTGTTACTGTTGCCTTCCTTCTGCACTCATTGCTTCGGTTAGTATTCTCCCCAGGCCTTCCTGTTGAGTTTACTGAAGTCTTTCTGCAGGTAGGGCCGTGGAGGTGAAGTGACTCACCCACGGTCACAGGTGGAAACCCAGCAGAGGAAAAGCTGAAAGGAGATTCATCTGGTTCCAAAACTTGAGCTTCCTTCCCCGCGCACGGGGGAGCAGCGGACTCCCGTATGGCCACCTAAGGCATGCCCACCGGGAGCAGCACACTCCCTACCGGTCCTCCATCTCAGGAGAGGCTCCCAGCAGCCCTGTATCAGAGGCTTTGAAGCGAGCCCTGGGGTCTCTCACCTGCTCCACTGAGGGATTGGAAACAGCCTGAATGCCTAACAGCTGCTTGCTTGAAGTGTCTTCCAGACAAACGCCCAGTGCTAGCCCTCTGGCTCAGCCTCGTGTGGACTTGGCCTCTTGGGTACAATCAGGACAAGTCCGGCCATCACAGCCACACTCACCAAGCTCTGATTAGGTGCCAGCCACTGTGCCACTCACTTCATTGGATTCTCCCGACCTCCTGGGAACGAGGCATTGCAGACGGCCCCATTTTGTAGATGAAGAAACCGGCCCTGGGCGCTCCACTCCGGGACTGCGGTCACCAGGCTGGTCAGGAGACTTTCCACCCAGGCCTGTCTGATCCCCGAACCTACTCTCTCTCAGCCACTAGGTTTCACTACTATGACTTTGATGCAAACTCATTCTGTGACCTTGAGGAAGTCTTTTAATCTCTGGGGCTTCAGGTATGTTTTCAGTAAAAAGGAAGGGGGATGGGCTCCAAGGACTCCAAATCCCTCTGGCCCAGGGAGAGCGGTGGGGGCAGGTTAGCAGGAAAGGAGAAGATTCAGCAGGATCAGACTCCCTGAGGGAAATACTCTGAGTCATTTCCAATGATTTCAGGAATTTCTGGAGGTCATGCTGGAGATCTGGGATGGCAAAGATGTTTCAGGTTCGTTGTCAAGACGAATCAATTCCTAGTGGCCATCTGGAGCTCTGTGTTCAGAAAGATTTTGCATATCCCATTTGGGAATGGATCTCCCATTGATTGGTGCTGTCTTGACCCCAGGAAGGCTAGTTTCGGTGTAGGTGCTGGATATTTGCAAATTTCATCCTGAACATAACAACCTAACGTCCTAAACATTAAGTCTTTTTTTTTTTAGGAACTAAACTAGCTTTGTCATAGTTGTTTTGTGTTTTTTATGTTTTGAAAATGGAATAGGATCTTAAAGAGTAAAGATTTGCTTACCTTTAAAAAAATGCTGTGAAAAAAATTTTTTTAATGCTGTGAGGGGCATCTGTTAGTTGAACACCCGACTTCGGCTTGGGTCATGATCTCTGTTTGTGAGTTAGAGCGGGGTGGGGGGGGAGGCTCTGTGCTGACAGCTCAGAGCCTGGAGCGGCTTCAGATTCTGTGTCTCCCTCTGTCTCTGCTCCTCCTCCACGGACACTCTGTCTCTCTCTCTCTCTCTCTCAAAAATAAATAAACATTAAAAAAAACCAAACAAACAAATAAATAAATGCTGTGAAAAGTCAGTCCTACTTCTGACTTCTTGACCTCCAGAAGTCCCCTCGCCCTTATCATCTTGCCATGTACAATTTCAACACCACCCTCTGCATATTGAGGTATTTACACGTGTGCTTCAAGCCACACAGGTATGGAGCCCATATATTTACTTGACACAGCATTTATCATTTTGTACACATAGTTCTGCACCTTCCAGTCACACGTGGCAAAGTATTATGGAGAATATCTAGTATCAGTTATAGAACTCTACCTTATTGTGTTTCAAAGACGCTTAATAACAATAGTTTGCATTAATTAATTGCATAATTTATCCGGTGTTCCCTACATACCAGCCACTTCGCATTCAATAACCCAAGGGAGCTGGTGCTTTCATTTTGATCCCCATTTTATAAATGAGATCCCGGAGGCACTGAGAGGGAAATTAACCTTCTCCTGGTCACACAGCTAGTAAGCAGTGGAGCTAAGATTTGAATCCTGGGAGTCTCTTAGCTTAACCAGTAAGCTGTATAACTTTGAGTATGCTGACTCCACATAATTCCATCTATTTACTTATCTTCTCGTTTGTTTGTTTTTTAATATTTTTGAAACTTATTTTTGAGAGACAGAGAGAGAGCACAAGCAGGGGAGGGGCAGAGAGAGAGGGAGAGAGAGAATCCCAAGCAGGCTCCATGCTGTCAGTACAGAGCTTGACATAGGGTTCAAACTCATGAATCGTGAGATCCTGACCTGAGCCAAAGTCAGGTGCCCCAGATTTTCAAAAATATAAGCCGGGTGCCCGGATGGCTCAGTCAGTTAAGCCTCCAACTTTGGCTTAGGTCATGATCTCACGGTTTGTGAGTTCGAGCCCCGCATTAGGCTCTTTGCTGTCAGCGCGGAGCCTGCTTCAGATCCTCTGTGCCTTCTCTCTCTGCCCCTCCCCCACTCTCTCACTGTCTCAAAAATAAATAAAAACATGTATATAAATTTGTAAATACATATTTATATAAGCCAACACCACTATGTGTTTTTTTGTTTGGGAAAATACAGTTATTTTTTCACTAAAATAAGTTGTCTATGTAAGCATGTAATGAGTTTATTATTTTGCTGAAATCAACACAGATTTTTAAATTTCCTCTGAATTTTGAATATGTTATGTATCAGTAGATATAACACACATAAACAAACGCTTTTGGGATCCCTGCAATTTTTTAAAGTATATTTATTTAATTTGAGAGAGAGAGAGGAGAGGAGGGGCAGAGAAAGAGAGGGAAAGAGAGAATCATAAGCAGGTTCTAAGTCAAGGTCCAGAGTCAGACACTTAACCAACAGCCACCCAGGCATCCCAGGTGCCCTGCAATTAAAAAAAAAGTTTTAAAAATAATTTTATTTATTTTTGAGAGAGAGACAGACAGACAGAGTGTGAGCAGGGGAGGGGCAGACAGAAGAGGAGACACGGAATCTGAAGCAGTTCCAGGCTCTGAGCTGGCAGCACAGAGCCCAACGCGGGGCTCGAACTCACAAACCCTGAGATCATGACCTGAGTTGAAATTGAGAGTCAGATGCTTAACCTACTGAGCCACCCAGGAGCACCACACCCCCCACCAATATATAGAGGGGCCCTGAGACCAAGCATGTGAAGCGTTGCAGCTGTACGTCATGAAGGCAAGCAGCCTATCAGATGTAGAGTCACCTCATTTTTTTTTCCAGTGGCTGTGTGTGTCCTTTGGACGGAGATAACTTATTTTAGCAATAAACTCATTTTTATTATAAATGGAATACCTACTCATGAATTTCAAATTTAAGCAGCAGAGAAAGATCGAAAGAAAAAAGTATCTTACATCTTTTCACTGATCTCAACCCCAGTTTCATTTCCCAGAGGGAGTGTATCCACAGCCGTCCAGGTGGGCGATTATGCCCTGGGGGCGGGGCGGGGGGGGGGAACATCAGGCCACCTCTGTGGGTATTTTTGGATGTCCCCCTTGGGAGGAAGTGCTGTTGGCCTCCGGGGGAGTGGATGGAGGCCAGGGGTGTCTCTGAACACCCTCTCATTCACAGGATGGTGCCCGGCACGAAGAATGATCTAAGACAGGACTAGTGCTTGGGTTGGGGAAACTGGCTTTAGTGACTCTTAACTTGTAGGTGATTCGAGGTCCCTTTGAGAACCAGAGAAAAAGCCATGGGCCCCCAGAAAAGAGCACCCACGTTGACAAAATTTCATCTGTGACTTTCAGAGCTTCACAGACACCCCAAAAACCCTGCCAGAATTCCCAGGATGTCCCAGGACCTCCCATCTGCAGCGAGATCACGTCCCTCACCCGCTCCGCACCCCCTTTACCCACAAGCAGACAAAGTGCCCCAAGCCAGAGCGTGGGGTTTGGTTCCCGGTCCCGTGGGGAGGCAAGGAAAAGCACGGATTAGAACTCAGGCCACCTGATTCCTCAGCACTGGAATATTTCCACTTCACCCCGAATGAGGACGTTTTAGAAACGCTGATCTCTTCCTGGTACAGCGGGAAAGCACGCCACCACCACTCTGTTCCTCTTGAGAAAACACAAAGGCCCAGCTGTTGTTGACGAGACAGCCCAAGCACCTGGGAGAACGCACACTCAGGATCTGAGGCGGGGAGAGGGGTCGGACAGGGATGGGAGGCTGTGATTGGCTGCCGGAGGACTCCGGAATATGTATCCGCTTGCTCTCTGAGTCTTTCACTCCTTCCTGCATCCATCTGTCTGTCCATCCACTCAGCACTGCAGATTGAGACTTCCTGTCTACCAGAACCGGGCACTTGGGGTTTGGAAGTGAACCAGCCTCGTGCGTGCCTGTCTTGAGCAGGCCCCTGCTCTGCTGGAGGGTGGGGGACAGGCCAGTAAGCCAATCACGATGCAGAGTGACCACGCTTTAATGGGGGGGGCACTACAGGGTGAGGTAGAGCTGTCTTCTCTGATGCAGCCTTGGGAGGTCAGGGAAGGCTTCCTGGAGGAGGAAGCATTTCGGTTGAATCTTCATATGGGAGATGGAAGAAGATTCCAGTAGATGGAAGAGGTAGAAGGGGATTCCAGGCCAGGGAGCCACACTCAGTGCGGGGGGAGATGGGCAGAGTGGGGAAAAACACCATTTGTAGGAAGCAGCTGTGGGGATGGTGTGGGACGGGGCTGGTGCTCTTGGCAGAGGACACAAGTGAGGAGCTTATGTCTTCTCCTGAGGGCCATGGGGAGCCCCAGGAGAACTAGCAGAGGAGGAAAATGGTCTGCTCTGAATGTTAGAGAGGCTTTAGGGGCGCTAGTCCAAACAAGAGCAGGACCGAGAGAGGGGGATGGATATGAAAGGAATCCAGGAAGGAGAGGGCCCTGCACACGGGCTGGTCACTGGGAGTGATGGAGAGGGAGTTATGCACAGGGGGCATTGAGGTAACTTCCTGACCTTCACAGTGCAGTGTGACTTACAGAGTCGTTTAGTTACGTGTAACAAATACCACAAACACCGTGGCTTAAAGCAGCATCTATTTCTTATTTATCTCACACTTTCCATGGCTCAGGAACCCAGCACAGTGCATGGAGGGGAGAGGGGGGCCCTCTGTTCAGGCTGCAGTCAGGATGCCCGCTGGCGGCGTCCTCATCTGGGAGTTTTAGGGAGAGATCCACTCCCGCGGTCCCTCAGGAGATAAAAGGCACTTACTTGTGGTCGCAGGGCTGATGCCTCTGTGCTCTCACTGGCAGATGCCATGCTCAGGTCTTCACCACATGGCCCCTCTGGAGCAGGGCGGTTTGCTCCTGCAGGACAGAAGAATCACTGGCTCTGAATCTCTCTGACTTCTTGACCCGTTGCCAAGAGATCGCCTGATTAGGTTAGGCCCACCCAGGACAAACTCCCTTTTGATTAACTACAAGTCCGTTCATTCGGGGACCTTAACTACATGCACAAAATCTCTTCACCTTGCCATATAACATTACCTAATCATAGCACCCCACCCTAGTCACAAGCCTTGCCCATACTCAAGGGAGAGGGGATCCCGCAGAGTGTATACCCCAGGAGGGGCAGGAATCTTGGGGAGCATTCTGGAGTTCTGCCAACCACATAGGATCAGGGGAAGTGGGGGTGGAGGACCTTCTCAAGGCTAGGGCTTGACTTATCTCTGAGTCGACGGCCTATAGGTCTTTAGATTAAAACCATGGGAAACCTTGGGTAATGTGACATGACTTTATGAGCAAATTTAGGAATGAGATCTGAAAGGGGCCACAACCTTCACCTTCCAGGGGTGCCCGGGGGGCTCAGCTGGATAAACGGCCAACTCTTAATTTCAGCTCAGGTCATGATCTCAGGGTTGGTGAGTTTGAGCCCCGCACTGGGCTCTGGGCTGACAATGCAGAGCCTGCTTGGGTTTCTCTCTCTATTTCTCTCTCAAAATTAATTGATTAATAGAAAATAAAAAGAGGAGTGCCTGGGTGGTTCAGTCAGTTAAGCTTTGGACTTTGGCTCTGGTCATGATTTCACATTCTGTGAGTTCGAGCCCCATGTTGAGCTCTGTGCTGACAGCTCAGAGCCTGCAGCCTGCTTCAGATTCTGTGTCTTCCTCTCTGTGCCTTCCCCATGCTCTCTCTCTCTCTCTTAAAAATAAAAAAGCATTAAAATAAAAAAAACACTAAAAAACAAAAAAAAAAAACCCCTGCACTTTCTGTGAAACTCCTTCGGAGGGGTCCTTCTATGAAGGGTTGAACAATGGGTCTAACATTTCTATCTTACAACACAGAGTCCGGAGGTGCTATCTCATTTCTCCAAAGGATAAATAAACATAGGATCCAGCAATTCTACCCCTAGGTACGTGCCCAAGAGATGTGAAAGCGTATGTCCATGCAAAAACCCGTGCACAAGTGTTCACGGCAGCACTTTGCACGATAGCCAAAATGGGGAAACAGCCCAAATACCCAATGGGTAAGTAACGTGTAATATATCCTTACAATGGAATAATATTCATGAAGAAAAGGAAATGAAGTAGTGATATCTCTAACAACATGGGTGAACCTTGAAAACATTACGCTAAGTAAAAAGTCAGACAGAAATAAATATCGTATGACTCTATTGATATGGAATGTTCAGAGTAGGCAAACCTACACAGACGGAAAGTAGATTAGTGACGGCCCAGGGCTAGGACAGGGTGTGGGGGCAATGGGGGATGATGCCCAGTCAGGGTTACTCCTTGGGCTAAGGAGGACGCTCCAAAATGGATCTCAACTTGATGGTTGGCCTCTTCTTTGAGTACACAAAAAGCCATCGAGTTATACACTTTTCATGGCTGAATTGTATGGGATGTGAATTCTACCACAAGAAAGCTGCTGAAAAGAAATCAGATATATGGTCTCTGAAGCAAGAAATCATGATGTAAATAAAGTCTATCACTTACTGCTGCAAAATTAACCAGCAGAGGAACTAAACATATTTATATGGGGAGGAAGGGAGGGAAAAGTGAGTCTACATAAGTTAAATCCTTATCTATCAGAGAAAAGGAATCTAGAATGTATAATGCTGACACATTCAGAAGATAATTATTATTTACCTCCTTATTTAGGAAGTAAGAGAAGAAACAGCTAAAAAAAACATTAAAAAGCTTTTCCAATAAGGAACAAGATTTGAGGTGAGACAGATAATTCTTTTTTTTTTAAGTTTACTTATTTATTTTGAGAGAGAGAGAGAGAGAGAGAGAGAGCACAAGCTGGGGAGGGGCAGAGGGAGAGGGAGAGATTGAGAATCTCAAGCAGGCTCCTTACGGTCAACACAGAGCCTGATGCGGGGCTTGAGCTCAGGAACCCTGAGATCATGACCTGAGCCAAAATTAAGAGTCAGATGCTTAACCGATTGACCCACCCAGGTGACCCTGAATTCTTTTTATTATACCCTTTGCTCCTGGCATCTGGCGGGTAGAGTCTGTGGAGGGATCCTGGTAAACTTCCCGCAGTAGCCAGGGATGCCCCCACGCCTGAAGAGAAGTACCCAGCTAGCATCACTAGTTCTGAGGTTTGGAAACTCTGGCTTGTTTTATTACCCTCTTCGTTGTCTTCGCCCTTTGAAAGCTTCTGTTTCTGTTGTTTATTTTTAGCAGAGAAAACAGCACAGGATCTGAAGCCCTGGCTCTCATGGCCGCTGCACTTCCTACCTTCCTGGTGTGCTTACCTCTCTATCTCAGTTTACACATCTTGAAAATGGGGGCTAACCGCAGGAGCTGGAGGACCAAGTCAATGCCTGCAAATGACTTTGAGTCCCTAATATTTAGCACTCAATTTGTGTCAGTTACCGTTACTGTGTGTCCCTGCGAGTCTCTCCCTGGCAGAAGAGCAGGGGCGGAATAAATGGTCCTCGAGTGAGTGAATTCCAGGCCCCTTCCCTTGGGGCTGGTGCTTCTTTGCTTCTAAACCGGGGGTGTCAGAACGCCTCTCTAAACTCCTTTCCCCCATGGGCCACGGTGAAAATTAAGTCATCTGACCTCTGGAAACTCCACTGGAAACTTGAGATGCTGTGTACAGAGGACTATGACTCCTCTAGGGGGAGTGGATTGGATGAGTGGGGAGCCCAGGTTTTCTGTCTCCACTAGTCCCCAAAAGGGAGGTGTCCCCCCTAAATGGCCTGTAAAGTGACTCTGAAGTTCCCCTATTGCTGACCACCCCGGTCAACTCCCCACAAAGAAACTGCCTCATCTCCAGCTCTGCCTTTTATTCCCTGAGTGATTTGGACAAATCATGAGACAGCCCTCAGCCTCAGTTTGCTCATCCGTAGTATGGGAATGTCAGCGCCCACATTGCAAGGGTCCTGTAAGAATTCCAGGAGACAATGAAGCATGCAAACTCCCTAGCCCAAGCCTATGGTCATGGCTGGCTTTTAGTTTTGGATAGCATTTGACAGAGGACACAGCCCTGAAGGAGCTGGTTGCCTAGAGCCGGCTGCAAAGACCTTTCTGCACCGATGTTCTCGATTAATTGAAAGGGGTTTTTGTTCCCATCATAATCGAGTCTAGAAAGGAGGGACTGTGTTGCCCAAGGTCGCACCGTGGCTCTGGGCATCTCTGAGATTTGAGTCCAAGATCAAACTTTCTGACTCTCATCTCAGATTCCCCCCACCCGCTCCAGCTAGTTCTGCAACTCCAACAATCATTACTCTTAAAACTTGCACAGCTGTCCCACCCAGCCCCAGACAGATTTCTTCGAGACTTATTTCCATAGGAGCTTCTCAACCCTGTTTCCGCCTCACCCCAGGCCCCGCCTTAGGGGGGACTCTAACTCTATGAGGTAGGGTCGGGTAGGGGGTGAGATGAAAACAAAAAAATACATACTAGTGAAACTCAAAGGGCTTGCTATCCTGGTAAACTGAACAGAATAGGATTTTATTTTCAGGGGCTCTTTGCCCTTGGCCGTTGTGGGTGGGGGTGGGGAGGCCCGGGGAAGTTGAGTTTCCCTTGAATTTGGGGAAAGGGGACAGCTCCTGGGGTCCTTTTGGAAAGGCCCTCCCCTCATTTCCGGCGTCGCTGCCAGCCTTGGCTGGGCGCCTGGATCCTGTTGCTATGACGACAGGAAGAGGCGGTGGCGGCGGCAAGCGATGCTGTGGAGAGATGGAGGCTAGTGGGGGTGGGGTGGTGGCTTTGGAATGGGGATGGGGGCAGGGATCAGGGGCTGGGGATGTGGTGGGGGAGGGGCGCGGGTAGCTTCAGTCTCTGACCTCCTTCATCCATCGGAGCCTGGCCCCTCTCCTGTTTTCCTCCAGCTTCCTTCTGATGCCTCCTCAGTCTCTGTCTGTCTCTCGTTCCCGGGGTCTCTCCCAGTCAGGCTCTCTCCACCTATCTCTCTTTGGGTCTCCCTCTTCCCATCTGCACCGGCTTTTCTGTGTCCAGGCATCTTCTGCCACTCAGAACCTTCTCCCCTAAATTTCTTTTATTTACTCTCTTGTCCGCACGCTCGCTCTCTCTCTCTCCATCTTTCTCTCTCTCTAAATCATCCTTCTATTAAGACCTGGCCCCCAGCCCCCAATTTCCCTCTCCTTTTCTCTATTTCGTTCTCTCCCCCATCCTCGGTCTCTGCCTGTCTCTCCCCATCTGTCTCTCCTCCCCCTCTCTGGATGACTCTGTCCCTGTCTCTTCTTTCCTTCTGTTATCCCATCCTGACCCCCCCTCATCCTCTCCCTCACCCCATCCCCCATCTGTCCCCCAGTCTCTTGGTTTCTCTCTTTGTGTCCCTGTCCCCTTCTCTCTCTGGATATTTCTCTGTGTGTGTCTCTCTCCAACTTCCTTCTGCTACCAGCCGCTGCCTCCCCCAAATTTCTCCCTCCCCCATTTCTGTTTCACAGTCTCTGGGTTTCTCTCTTTCCGCTTCTCCTTGTCTCTGTCTCTCTCCCTCCCTCTCTGGGTCTCTCTCTTTTTCCTCAGCTTCCTTCTGCCACCAGACCCTGCCCCCCAATCGGTTCCCTCCCCCCACCTCCTCTCCGTGGCTCCCCCATCCTCAGCGACTCCCCTCCCCCTCCCTCCCTCCTCCCTCCCTCTCTCGTCCTCCAGCTCCGCACTTTACCCAGCGACACGGGAACCAAATTGTCTCCTCACCTTTTTTTTTTTTCATCCCGACCCCCACTCCCTTGGGGCCCGGGCTCAGAGCAGCCCCTCATCCCCCCCTCCCACCTCAGCGCCCATCTCCATCCCCCAACCAGGTCGGACGCCTGGGTCCCTCGCTGCTGGGGGAGGGGGAGCAGTGAGAACTGGGAGCCACCGGGGTTTTTCTGGGGGGGTGCAGGCAGGGGGGCTCACCGTCCCCCTCCCCAGTGCATCGGAGAGTTGACCTATCGTTAAGAGGTGAGACAGATCTTTTTATTAATTGGAGGTGGGTGGATGTAGAAGGAAGGTTCTGTGACCCCCCTCATTCTGGAGGAAGGAGCCAGCCCCTTCAGAGGGAGAAGGGCTGGTGCCCCCTCTCATATCCGGAAGCTTTAGAATGGGGGTCCCCTGCTCCCTCCTCCTTGGCTGCCGCTGACAGACGGACTAAAGGAAGAGTCCCTAAAACCAAACAGATTGCCCCTCAAATCGACAAAATGGAAAGATCTTCAAATCTTTTTTGATGGGAGAATTTCCCTCACTTACCCCATTTCCATCCCCTGCTTATGCTGGGTTGTGGGGGCCCAGCAGGGGGAGGGTACAGCTCGGGGTCATGGGCTCACCCCAGGTGGAAGGCAAGATTTGCTAGGACAGTTGAGGTGGTGGTGCTGGTGGTGAGGGGCACAGACTGGGCAGAAGAAGCCAGCAGATAAGGAGGGAGGCAACTGGGCATCTGTCTGGGGAGGAAGGAGGAAGGGCCAGAACCGAGGCCAGGGGTTGGGGGACATCAGTGTCCAGTGGGCTGATGAATGGGGACCGTAGGGGCTGCGTGTGGGCAGGCGAGTGGAGGTGGGGGAGGGAACACTCGTGTGGGGCACTAGGCCCAGTTGCCATGGAGACACCCCCCCTAGACAACCTTCCTCAGCAGCCCCTCCTGAGAGCGGACCCAGGCGGGGCCAGTTGATGGGGGTGGAAAAGGCCAAGGTCACCCTGATGCTAGCACCCAGGGGTTTTTTTTTTGTTTTTTTTTTTTTTTCCTCCTGTTGGCTTCCAGGCTCTTAACTGTAACTGGGGGTTTGGGGAAGAAGTCTAGGAAGCAGTGAGTGGTGGATGTGGGTGAGGGTCGTGTGCTTGGAAGGGAGGGTTGGGGTGGAGAGGGCAGGGCTGGGGGTGTGGTGGTGGGGATGCCGCGCAAGAGGGGAAGGGACGGGCATGGGGGTTGCAGAGTGGACAGTTATTTGTAACTAAAAGAGAGTTGTAGCCTCGTGGATGAGATTTTTCTCAGGGGCCCTGGCTATGCAGGGGGTCCGTGTAAATTTGGAAGAAAGTAGGGCTTAGAGGGCATGTTTCTCCTGAAGAGATGAAAGAGAAGGGGGGCTTGGGGGGGCTCCCAAGAAGGGACGTTGGTAAGGACTCCTCAAGGAAATTTTCCTGAGTAGAGGAGACGTTGGTGGAGGAAGGGGATTCTTGATGATGTGAGAGAAATCCGGGAAGGGGAAGGAGGGGAGTTCCTGGAAGTTGAAGGGAGTAGGAGATCCCAGTGAGTTGGGGAGGTGCAGAGTTGGGAGGGTCGTCGGTTGATGAAGATAAAACAGGCAGCCAGGGCTATAGTCAGGGGATTCTCGGGCACTGGAAGATGGTGGAAGGGCAGAGGAGTGGCGTGGGGGCATGCTGGGCAGAGTTGGGGGGTTCCCTGGACGGCAGTGGGGGTTCAGGTCAAACCCTGAGGCATTTCTGAATGGAGAGGGCCTGGGGGTCTGGGGGGGGCAGGATTCCTGTGAGTACTCCTCTGTGGAGCTCATGGAGGAGAATTTTCTTAATGGAGGAGGAGAAAGTGATGCCTCCCATCAGTTTGCCTAAGTTGTAGAGACAGTGGGGGCCAGACTTGGGAGACTTCTTTAAGCAAAAGTGTGGGGAGGGCTTTCCTGGAGTCCAAGTGCTTGTAGGGGATGGGGGGTGGCCCAAGGGACACAGTGGGGGCTGTGGAGTGGATGGGCTGCGGCTGGGGGCATTCTTCTCTACCAGACTGAGGTGTTGACTGACCAGGAGAACCCTCTGGGGGAACTTTTAAAAACCTAGAGGATCAGGGCGGGACCCCAGGCCAATGAAATCGGAGTTTCTCCGGTGGGGCACCAGCATTCTGATCTCTAAGGTCCTCTGGGGATTTCAAGGTGTCCGAGGTTGAGAACCTTGGTCCAGAGAGATGGGGGTCTGAGTGGGGAAGGGAGAGACTGGAGGGTGAGGGTGGTCGTGGTGGGCATCCTGTGGTTCTTAGCTGTGAAAACAGTGAGGATTAGTTGGGAAGAGTTTTGGTTTTCAGTTTTTAGCTGAGAGATGGAGAGGTTTACTTTTCTTGAGTAGAGGACTCACTCAGTAGGTGAGGAGGTGAAACTTTCAGGGGCCTTCAGGGGCCGTGGGGAGG
>NC_043715.1:55705238-55716639 GCF_006229205.1 Suricata suricatta
CGGGCCCCCACTTCCGCCTGCGCTGTGCCCCCGCCCCGCCGCCGGCACGGCCCCGCCCCCGCTGCCCCGGTGGTGGCCCCCGGCCCCCCGGCTGCCCGCGGTCAAACTGGAGTCGCTGAAGCGCTGGAACGAGGAGAGGGGCCTCTGGTGCGAGAAGGGGGTGCAGGTGCTGCTGACCACGGTGGGCGCCTTCGCGGCCTTCGGCCTCATGACCATCGCCATCAGCACCGACTACTGGCTGTACACGCGCGCCTTCATCTGCAACACCACCAACCTCACGGCCGGCGACGACGCGCCGGCCCCCCGCGGCGGCGGCCCCGCCGAGAAGAAGGACCCCGGCGGCCTCACCCACTCGGGGCTCTGGAGGATCTGCTGCCTGGAAGGTAGGGTGCGGGGGGGCCCTGCCTCGTGCCCCGCCTCCCCTCCTCCGGACTTGGCGCGCCTCGCCCCTGCGCGTGGGCGCCCCTGACTTCCCGCCCCGTCCCCTTCCTCCTCCGCGGTGCCCTCCGCGATTCCTTCTCGCTTGCCTCCCACCTGCTCTGTGGGGCTTCCCTCCTTCTTCTGGGCAGTATCACCTCCTCCGAGTCCCCTCTCACCTTCCTCCTCCCACACCCTCCTCCAGGTGCCCCTGCACCTCTCCCCACACCCCGCCTTCTTCCTCCGCTGTCCCCCAGCCGTGCTGGCCAGTCGTGTGCCATGAGGTCAGAGCTCCTGACCCTCCGCTCTCTTTCCTCCTGTAAACTCCAGTCCTGCCTGCCTCTCCCCATTAGGATGTCCGCCAGCCTCCCATCCTGGCCCCCTGGGCCTCCGGTGTTCTCCACACCGCCCTGCCTAACTCCGCCGTAAGGGCTTCCTCTTCCTCCGAGGCCACGGAGTCCTCTAGTCTCCATCTCTGCTCTGTCTTTGGGCCCTTCTCTCCCTGCTCTGGCCCCCTGCCTCCCCTCCCCTGCCCTCTGCTGCCCTCTCCCTCCCACTCAGCCTTGCAGGGCACAGAGGCGCTGGGCTGGAGGCGGAGACCTGGGGCCCGGGCCCACCAAGCCCCACCATGCCTCTGTGCCCTATGTGGTCGCTCTCTGTCCACCTCCCCGGGCCCCACAGTTCTCCTCTGCAACTAACCAACCCCAGGCCCCTTCTCCGGCTCCAAAACGATGAGACAGATGCTTCCACTTTTTCAACCCTCTCTTTTCCCATCTTTTCCTCCTCTCTTTTGTCGAGGGAGCACTCTGCGTGAGCAAGGAGTGTCGAGCAGTTGTCTGTAGTTTAATCCTGCGAGGCAGGTGCACCCTCCTGTCAGGGGATGAGGAGACCGAGGCTCAGAGAGGTTAAGCCACTTGCCTAAGGTCGCCCAGCTGTGATTGGGGGCAGAGCCGAGAGAACTCAAGTCTAAGGGACGGGATGTGCAGATACGCTTTGTCTGGTGCGCCACTCATTTGAAACTGAAGCCCAAATCTGAGTCAGTTGCCAACATTTAAAAATAGGGAGACTTCACATTGGAAATCTCATTTCCGGGTTCTTTTGAACTAGTGGAAGTTCTGACGGCACAGGGCCTCACCCTGCAGGGGCCACGATCGGCTCATCCAAGCAGCACCTGCTCCTTCACATCAGGTGTGCAGTCTCCGCATCCCCACAGTCGTCCCTGCTCCCCATCACCTCGCAGCCCTCCATTCTCTCATCACGGTACTGCCCTCCTCCTGTGGGCATTGGAGTCCACGTCCATTCACTGCTCTGGCCACACACCGGGCACAGCTACATGTGCAGGTTGGCATCTTGCAACCCCCAGGGCAGTGTATGGCATATAGTAAGAATACCATTCATTCATTCATTCATTCACCCTCCAACAACCCGAATTTATTGAGTTTATACTACGTGCCAGGCACTGTTCTTGATTCTGGGGCTCCAGCAGTGATCCACAAAAGACCCCTTGTTTTGTATGTGTTATATTCCAGAGGGCCAGACAAATAATCAGAAAGAGAAATACGTAAAACTTTGAGGGTGTCAGATGAAACTAAGTGCTTAGGGGGACGGGAGAGCGGAAGGAACGCGTTAGGACACGTATGTGAAGTTGCAGGTGAGGAGACTAGGTTGGGCTTCCCCCAGCAGGTGACCTCGGAGTGGAGGTCTAAGGAAGTGAGAGATGGAGCCACGTGGCTCTCTGGAGGAAGGACACAGCCAGTGCAAAGGCCCTGAGGTGGGAGCCTGTGTGTGTGGGCGCTGGCAAGGTGAGGGGGTTGTGATGTGGCCATCAAACGGAGCACAGACCCTGATCTCTCGCATTCTAGGTCCTGGGACTGGGGTTCTGGAGCAGAGGAGTGACAAGAGCTGACTTACACTGAGAGACAAAAGGGGAGCAGGCGGGCAAGGGGGGACAGCAGGTGGCTTGTCTGGAGGGGGAGCTGTGGAGTTGGAGAATTTGATTTGAATTCAGAGCATGTCCCCAAACCACAGCGGCGGCAGGGTGGCTGTGGGATGTGAGAGAGAGAGAGGAGTTGGGGTGTCTCGAAAACAGCATCTCCCAGCCTCAGCGCTGGTGACACTTTGGCGTCCATCGTTCCGTGTTGTGGGGGCTGTCCTGCGTAGCGGCATGCTGGCCTCCACCTTCCCCATGCCAGAAGCAGTCCCCAAGTCGTGACAACCCAAATTGTCAACTGCCTCTGGTCTAGGAACAAATTCACCCCTAGTTGAGAGTCACTGCTCCCAAGGCTGTGGGAGACTGAGAAGGGGGAGGGGGCATCCAGCAGGTGTAATGGTGGGGGTTTTGTTTATTTTATTTTCTCTGGTCTAATTTATCGTGAGCTCAGTAGTGGCCATGCTGATGTTAGGGTGCCTACCAGAGATATCACCTGGGAAAGGGGCGAGCATAGAGAAAGGCCATGCAGTTGGTAGCTTAGCTCTGTGGGCCCTCCGGTCCCTGTCACACCCACTCACGAGTGAATGAGCGAAGCTGTGTCCCAGTTAAACTCCTGTGTGGACACCGGCATCTGAATTTCGTATCTTTCTCACGTGCCACAAAATATACTCCTTTGATATGCTTTTTTTTTTTCAAGCACTTAGAAAGCATAAAACTCATTCTTTCTCTGGATTTGGCCCATAGGTTGTAGTTTGCTGACCCCTGGTCTAGGCCGTTAGCGACATGACAGACGAGCCCAGAGTTCAGGGGACAGTCTGGGCTGGAGATATAAATCAGGGGGTTCATTGCATATGGATGGATGAGGTCACCTAGAGAACGGGGAAAGAAACAGCAGTTAACTCAAGGGCTGCAGCCCGAGCTGGTCCATTATTAGAAGAGATCAGAGGAGCCAGGAGAAGGAGCTTAGAAAGCGGTGACCACGGAAGTTTGGGGAAGATGAGGTAAGTGGGCGTCCTGGGAACCAAAGGAAGTGCCTTAAGGAAGGTGTAAATGAAGGCTGTAATTTTTGTTCATTGGTCACTGGAACCCCGCAATAACCCTGTGTCATATGGACTCCTATTCTCTCCACCTTCGAGAAATGGCACCTAAGGCTCCGATAAAGCGAAGTGACTTTCCCAAGGTCACGCAACCAATATACAGTCAAGTCTGGATTTGAATCCAGGTCTGGTTTATTTCCTAGGAGAACAGAGCAATGCATCCTCCAGCCTCCGGCCCACGAGGGACCCAGGCATGTAGACACCCACCCCCTGAGCTACTGCCTCCTGCAGGCGCGGTCTTCCCCCCGGGGATTTTGGGGTCTCATCCCCACGTCCCCATGAGTCTCCCCGACAGATGCGGTAGATGGCGTGACTGAGACTCAGACTTTAGGACATGGCTGATTGCGTTTGCCTCCTGTCTGCCGTGCACAGCAGAGTGACCTCAGGCCACATATTTAACCTTTCTGTACTTCCTTTCCATCATCTGTGAAATGGGAATTGGAGCAGCCTCCCTCCCCCAGCCCCCAGGGATTTCAGATGGCTGCAGTGCGCTACCATTGCAAAGCATTTAAAAGGCCAGCAGGCACACAGAGGAAGGGCTAGATTCGGTCATTTCCTGTTGTTGTTGTTGTTGTTGTTCTTCTAATTATTATTATTATTCAGAATTCAGGTGACTGCCCCGAGTCCCTCCTCCTTCCTTGATAACCCAGAAACCCCAGCCTCTGACCTGGCACTGCCCAACAGAAATGCACATATGATTTAAATTTTTCTAGGAGCTACATTCAAACCAGGAAAAGGGAGAACGTTCAATGAATATAATTTAATAAATAGAATTTATGAAATATAATAAATCAATATAAAGATCAATATATCTTTTATTTAAGCGAGCATAGCCAAAATATTATCATTTTAATATGTAAGCAACATAAAATATCATTGATGGAATATTATGTTTTTTTCATACCAAGTCTGAAATCCAGTGCGTATTTTATGCTCACACGTCATCTCAGTTGCCACATTTCCAGTGCCCAAGGGCCACCTGTCAGGACCCGATGGACCCACAGCTACGTTAACTTGAGCGGGTTATCTGAAGCCTCTTATCTCACCGAATCCTCCTAATTGTGCCCAGGGGGGAGGTATTATTATCACTCAGGTTTGTCCGAGGAGGAAGTGGATGGCCAGAAAGGGAAGTGAGTCAGCCACCTGGCCACCCTCCATGTGAGGGTCAGAGCAGGCCGGAACCCACATCCCCACGCGCCCTCAGTGCAGCACCCTGCCTTTCATAGCCCCTACTACCCAGGTCTGTGCTGGGAGGCTCTGGGGGGACCAGGGACACATCACTGCCATCGGTGCCCATGAAGCCTCCTGGCTCAGCCCCATCAGGTCAGATAATACACGGATGAGTGCTGCATAGCCCCTTGTATTCTGCACTTGACTCTGTATTTCATTGAGCTCTTTTCAGACCCTATGAGGTCATACCGTTGATTTCGTTTTCCAAATGAGGAAGCTGAGACTTAGGGGCATGCAAGTCCCCAAAAGCCACGCAGTTGGGAAGTGGCCGTCCAGGGAATGTGAGTCCAGAGCCCATGCTCCTGGCCACCGCAGCCACCAGGCTCCACTGCCTTAAACACGCTTGCCCCTCAAGTTCAGCGGCACTTAGTCTCCTCCCCATGACTTACCATCTTCATGGGACAGAGCAACTTCTTCTGCTCTATGCCTCAGTCTTCTCATCTGTAAAGCGGGGTATCATTATTGCCCAGTACCCCTACGGTTAGTCATAATTATCGAGTGCATCAATGCCTGGCAGCTGCTTGGACAAGTGCCTGGTGTGTGGTTATCCCTCAGTAACTACTAGTTATCATTACTGCTGTCGTCACTCGTCTGTTGGGAGGGTCTATGATTAGTTAATTAATTATGATTCATGTTTTGAGAGAAGTGATGTGATCCCATTCAAGAAAAGGAGAGAACTTGAACCCACAGCCTTACCTACCACACAATAGTGGATGCGCTGATGGATAAGAGTTTGCACTTGAGAGGTATATAATCAATCAAGCATTCATTCCTTTTTAAAACAATTGTGGTAAAATACAACATAGCAAAACATGACATTAAATGTCTCCTCGTAACTGTTTTTAGGTATACAGGACAATAATGTTAAGTACACTCACATGGCTGTTCACCCATTCTCCAGAACTCTTTCCTTCTTGCAAAATGAAACCGTTCCCATTAAAGAACTCCCCATTTCTCTTCTACTAGCCCCTGGCACCCACCACCCTACCTTCTGCCTCTGTGAACTTGACTCTCCTAGGGACCTCTCATAAGTAGAATCATACAAATATTTGTGTTTTTGTGACTGGATTTTCTCACTTAGCATAATGTCCTCAAGGTCCATCCATGTTGCAACACATGTCAGAGTTCCCTTATTTTTAAAGGCTGAATCATATTCCATTGTACATAGAGATCACATTCTGTGTATCCATTATTCATCAGTGGACACGGTTGTTTTTGGCTGCTGTGAATATGGGTGTGCACATATTTCTTAGAGACCCTGCTTTGTAATTCTCTTGAGTCTACCCCGCAGAAGTGCAATTGCTGGGTCATATAGTAATGCGGGTTTTAATTTTGTGAGGAATCTCCACACTATCTTCTGCAGCAGCTGCAACATTTTACATCCTCTCCAACAGTGCACAAGGCTTCCAATTTCTCAACATCCTCACCAACGCTTGTTATTTTCTGTTTTGCTTTTTTTTTTTTTAAACCGTAACCATCCTAAGGGGTATGATATGGTAACTCACTGTGATTTTGATTTGCATTCCCCTGGTGATAAGTGATGTGGAGCATCTTTTCATGTGCTTGGCCCATTCAATCATTCTTTCATAAAAATATTTATTAAGCACCTACTAAGTGCTAGGCATTGTTCTAGATGCTGGGGATACAATGGTGAACAGCCCATAGCCTTATATTCATAGGGCAAACTGCTGTGTGTTTTAATTCTGCTTCCAACCTCCCACTCCACCCCCATCAGCTGTGAATTGGTAAATCCTTTCTGTGTCTCTGCTTCCTCATCTGGACAATCAGTATATCGACTGATATCAACTGAGCACCTAATCATGTTCTATGCAAAGTGCTAAATCTCTTTACCTGGATTCGTTCCTTACAACAACCCCATAACTAAGTCCTATTATCCCCTCTTTAGAGGTGAAAGGATTGAAGCCAATGGGTCTAAATGACACCAACAAGGTCATAGAATAAGGACACGATGGAGTTGGGTTTCGTGATCACTCTGTGTGACTCTAATTCCCAACGTTTGGCCACTGCCCAGCACCAATAACATTATCTATTTCATAGGACTCTTGGGAGCTCCGGATGAGTTAATCCACCTAGGAAGCACTTAGCAAATGTTAGCAGTTAGTGGAATTACTCACTGCCTTGTATTCCTTCTTCCTAATCCTTTCCTTTATCTCCATGCCTTTCCCAGTCATCTTCTCCCTCCAGGCTCCCCTTCTGCTATCCCTATATTCATTCATAATTTCATTCATTCACTCAAAACCCATTTCTTGAGGTCTCCTTTGTACCAGGCAATGCTAGGGACATGCAAGGAATCAGACCCCATGCCTTCCCCCTGCAGGAACTCCCAGCTTGCTGGGAAGAAGAAACTCATAAATGAATCCTAGGCATGCCCAAAGAAAAGGGGGGTGCCACAGGGCGCTGTCCTACCCTGGAGGGGGACACTGATCCAACTTTGGTGTACATGTGCATGCGTGCCCACAGGGAGAGCTTCCTCAAGCAGGTACCCTGTGAGCTGCCCACTTGCAGGGTAAGTTTTTCATCAGTGAAGAATGTGAATGGAATCCACAGCATGGGCAAAGGCCTGGAGGTTGGAAGGAGCCTGGAGAATCGAGGAAACTAAGTGTATTTATATTTATACTTACATATTAATATCCAGCTGTGTGCTAGAGGTAGAATAGGAACCATCCCCAAAGGTGGGTTCCCAAAGGGTGTGAGGATGAGGATTCTGGGATGGAAGAAGGGGGTGAGACTGCATGACGCCTAGAGGCATATCTCCTCTCGTGCCTCTACTTGCTCCAGCCACTTGATCTCCTTCCAGAGGATTCCAGGTAAGAGACTCGGAATCCCTCTCCCTAGAGTCAGAACTGAAGAGACTACAACTCCCATGATCCTCTGGGGCTGCGCTCTCCCAATTGGACTTAAGTCTTCATAGGGCCTCATGGGAAATGTAGTCCTCACCTTCTGCGCCCTCTTTGGTTTTCCCACGCATTTTCAGACCGGTCAAGTACAGAGTTGAAAAGCACATTAACATTGCTGAAACAAGCGCCTTCTTTCATATAGAAGGGGAGGCAGAAGGCCAGAGAGGTAGATTGTCCTAGCCCGGGTTACAGGGCAAAGGTCCTTGTGGCCTTTTAGTGAGCATTGCATGGGTTTTTCTCTTTCTTTTCTTTTTTTTCTTTCTTTTTCTTTTTTTCGAGGCCAGAGAAGTTGAAAGTTTGTCCCAGATGCTGAGAGGCTCAGGAGCCAGGATGTCCTGTCTCCCAATAGACCCAGAGGGAGAAGGGGTTTGGAGAAGGAGGGGGTCGTCTTTCACAGGGGGTTCCCCCAACTCTTAAGTCCCCCCCCCACCATCACCCCCATCCCCCTCCAGGGTTGAAAAGAGGTGTCTGCGTGAAGATCAACCATTTCCCGGAGGACACGGACTACGACCATGACAGCGCGGAGTATCTGCTCCGTACGTGGGGGTCTGGGTCAGAGTGTGTGCGTTGGGGGGGCGGGGGGGGGGGGCGATGGGACTGGGAGGGAGGGGCTAGAGAGCGGAGAGGGGGCTAGGGAGAGACCCTTAAATCGACACGCGGAGATGAACTTGCCAGCCAATCCGAATCCAGATACTGAGATCCTCTGGCTCCCCATTGGCTCAGTGATCCCTCTCCCGCCCCCTCCTCTCACCTTGGGGCGGGCTGAGGGGGGATCCCTGGAGGCGATTGGCTGCCTTCCTGCCCGGCACTCTTGGCAACACTGCTCTGTAACTGGCTGTCGGTTTCTGGGCTAGGGTTGGCCAGTGCTCTCTGGGCTGTGAGGCAATCTGCGGTGCGGACTGGCCACTCTCGAGCTGGCAGGGGAAGCGGGTGATACGATTGGTAGCTACGCCGAGAACGCGGCAAATCCTGAATTATGATTGGCTGCGGCCTCAGCCGGCTCAGACATCGCAAAATCCGTTTGCTGGGGTTTGGAGAGTGGGTGGAAAAGACTGCAGAGAGAAAGACAAGACAGACACACACACAAGCGAAGCCCAGAGCAATAGATGGAGACAAGCAGAAGGATGGGGGTGGCATAAAAGGGGAGGAAAAGAGGGGAAACCAAAGATAAATGAAGTCAGGCAGAAAAGGGTGGTGGGTAAGATATTAAGAGATTTGATAGATCTGGAGTAAGGAAAGGAATATGCAGAGGAGGAAGACAAAGAGAGAAAGAGAGGAGTCACAGAGAAGTTTAGAGAAGAAGAGAGAGGGAGAGTGATTTTGAGAAATAAAAAGGAAAAAAATATGCCAGGAGAGAGAAAGATTAGCCCGAGGGAGAAAGAAAAGGACGAAGAAAAAGGCGGGAGAGGAGATGAGACCGAGAAATAGAGAAATTTTAAAGGGGAGAGAGAATGAAACAAAAAACGAAATAACCAAAACACAGGTAGAGAGGGAGAATGGGAGGATTCCAGCGAGAGAAGCGGAGTCGAAAGCTGGCGAGGGGCGCACAGGGCCGCATCTGACGCCCTGGCTCCCCTCCCTCTCCCCTCCCCTCCTCTCCCTCGCAGGAGTCGTCCGGGCCTCCAGCATCTTCCCCATCCTCAGCGCCATCCTGCTGCTGCTCGGGGGTGTGTGCGTGGCGGCCTCCCGGGTCTACAAATCCAAGAGGAACATCATTCTGGGCGCAGGGATCCTGTTCGTGGCAGCAGGTGAGAGGCAGAGGGAGGGGGCGGCCGGCTGGAGCGGTCCACCTGTGCGCGCGCAAGTGTGTGCGTCTATGTGTATTGGGTGAAGTGTGTGCGTCTGTGTGTATTGGGTGTGTGCGCGCGCGCGCGCGTGTGTGTGTGTGTGTTATGCGTGCCTGGGCGTTTGCGAAGCCACCCTGCCCCAGGCGCCATGCGGGGGCCTAGAGCCTCCGTAGGCTCTTCCTAAGCTCCATCGCCACCCGCTGGGCAAGGTAGGTGTCGCCTTAGCGCCGTCTTCGGGGTGTGGAAGCTGGGAGAGAACAACCCAGCACCAACAGGTGTCTAGCGCGTAATCGGGTTGCGGGCAATTTAGGTTCCAAAGCCCGCGCGGTTACTGAGACGAGAGGGGTGGGGCTTGGTGAGGGGGTGGGGTCTTGGAGATGATGGGCGGGGCTGGCAGCCGAGGATTTAGTGGGACCGGAAGAACGTGATTGGCTGCGGATGGAGGGGGAGGACCCTGCCTTAGGGGGAGGGGCCTCGTAGATTTTGGTGGATCCAAGAAGAGGCTGTAGTACTGGAAAACCATCCAGACCAACTTGGAGTGAGGCTCCCTCCCCCGCTTTTCTCCTGAAATGAGTAGTGCTGGGAAATTCCAGGGGGCAGAATCCGGAGAAGCGGTAGGATTTAGCATAAAGAGCAGGGCGTGCTTTGTGGGTGGGTCAAGATCTGTGGCCAGTCTGTTCCTGCATGGGGCGGGGTTGACAAGTTGGAGGCAAGCTTAAGGTGGCCGGGTGGTGGGGGGGGTGTGAACCTGCTCTAGTAAGGACAAATTTTTGACCAGCATGGGGAGGGCCTAGACTAGATAATCAGTCTGGGTTGATATATTGGAAAGGAGAGCTTACATCAGCAAGGTACCAGGCCTAGAGAATCAGGGCAGAACTACCTCATTAACAGAGTTTAAACGAGCATAGGGCCGAAGAGAAAATCCAGGTTTATAACGTTAAGGGTAGAGTTAGACCAGTCAGGGTAGGGCCTGGAAACACAGGCCGGGATCACCTCATCACGGGCAGGGTTTAGACCAGACTGAGCCGGCTCTAGACCAGCTGGGGCCAGGTGTAGACCAGATCAGTGGAGGTGGGGCCTGGACTAGCTGAGAGTTCGGCCATCTAGGGATGGGCCCTAGGTTAATTGGGGAAGAGTTTAGACCATCTGTGACCGGACTTGGGCCAGCCCGGACCAGAACCGCCCAGGACCGTGGGACTGGTGTGTGGTCCAGACTAGGCTGTCTTGGGGCAGGGCCTGGATTACATGCGGAGGCGTTGGGGGCGGGGCTACACCGTTAGGGGGTGGAGCTTAGACCGACTGGGGCGGGGCCTACACTCTCCGGGGGTGAGACTTAGGCCCGCCAGGGCGGGGTGTGTGCCAGCTTGGGAGGAGATTAGGACACGTGGGATAGGGTAGGGACTATCTGGGGCGGGGCCTACACAGTCCGGGGGTGGGGCTTAGACGAGCACGGGGCGGGGCCTGGGCCAGCCTTGGGAGAGTTTAGGACTCCTGGGGCCGGGCTGGGACTGGGGGGGCGGGGCGGGGGCGGGGCCGGTAGTGGCCTCCAGGCTCCCGTCTGACCGTCCCCGCCCAGGCCTGAGCAACATCATCGGCGTGATCGTGTACATATCGGCCAACGCGGGCGAGCCGGGCCCGAAGCGGGACGAGGAGAAGAAGAACCACTACTCTTACGGCTGGTCCTTCTACTTCGGCGGGCTGTCGTTCATCCTGGCCGAGGTGATCGGCGTGCTGGCCGTCAACATCTACATCGAGCGTAGCCGCGAGGCGCACTGCCAGTCTCGCTCGGACCTGCTCAAGGCCGGCGGGGGCGCAGGCGGCAGTGGCGGGAGCGGCCCCTCGGCCATCCTCCGTCTGCCCAGTTACCGCTTCCGCTACCGCCGCCGCTCCCGCTCTAGCTCCCGCTCCAGCGAGCCGTCGCCGTCGCGGGACGCGTCTCCCGGCGGCGCCGGGGGCCCGGGCTTCGCTTCCACGGACATCTCCATGTACACGCTCAGCCGCGACCCGTCCAAGGGCAGCGTG
>NC_043715.1:55716739-55722093 GCF_006229205.1 Suricata suricatta
GGGGGCGTGTCCGGGGCGCGTGCGCGGGCGCGCGTGCAACGAGGCTGCCGGGGTGGGACGGGGGCGCCCCTCCCTCCCCGCGAGCGCGCTGGACAACTGCGTGGCCCTCCCCCGCGCCCCGCCCTCCTATCGGGGACGCGGAGGGAGGGAGCGTCGTGTTTTATTTATTTTTTTTTGCGGGTTGGGGGCGGGTGGGGGGAGGGCTGTGGAGTTTTTTTGCAGTTTTGAGATGTTTTCTTTTTAATGTTTTGCTGTGTGCATGTGGGGGCGGGGCGGTGGGGGAGGGAGGGACTCCCAGCCCAGCCCAGCCCAACTCCTGGAGAGGGGCCTGTAACACACGAATATATAGTTATACCTACAAACTATATATATATGCCCTTTGTAAAGAAACAGAAAGGTACAGAGAAGACGTGCAGAAAGGCAAAGTAACAAGGAATGGATGTGGGCATTCATTCACATTTTCATTCATTATTCCACAAGGGCTTATTAAGTGCCTATTGTGTACCGGGAAGGCGCTGGAGAGGGATCATAAACAGGCGAACAGAGTGACTGGTTCATTCATTATCCGAAGTTTATTTGTGCACCTAGGCACTAGGCGTTGTACCAGATGCTGAACCTATAGAAAGGAGATTCCCCAGCGTCCTTACTGAGTTTGCAGACATTAATCACATAACTGTATGTAACAGCAAGGTACAGTTAGGACACAGGAGAAATCTGAAATGCTACAAAATGTTCTGTCAGGGATGGGTAACCCAGTTTAAAAGGAAGGAATATTTTAGCTGACATTGAAAGGATGACGGGAAGCCAGCCAGGTGAAGCTGGAAGTGTCCCAGCCAGAGAACAGCATATGCCAAGGCCCTGGGGCAGGAAGAGCTTCCAGGGCTAAGGTGTAGTGAGCCAGATGCAGATGGGACAAGATGAAGCCGGAGATGTAGACGGATCCAGGCTGCCGAGAGCCTTGGAGGTTAGGTCAGGAGTTTGGATTTTATTATTCAAATAATGAGGACAGCAGGGAGCCCTGGAATGGCTTTAAACGGGGAGCGTAGCATATGGTGCATGGAGTACAAAGGGAGGCAGGAACTCAAAGAGGAGAGTGAGAGGCCGAGACAGGCTGGAATTCAGCATCAAACACAGGCACTGGCCCTTGAAACTCACACTCCGGGGAGGAAGCAGATAATCACAAAATACTGAAGCACAGGCATTGTGTTTCGTGTGATTTAGAAGTTTGTGTTTCATTCATTCATTCATTCAGCCATTCACCCATTGACATTTCTCTGCGTCGGCAAACATACCAGGCAGCATGTTGGGATCGGGATCGCCTGAGATGAGGCAGACCCTCTCCTTGCTCTCAAGGAGGAGTCATCAAAAACTGCAATCCAGGCAGGGTGATTGGTGCTGTGACAGGGACCACGATGGGCACCTTGAATGGAGAACAGAGTGACCCAGTCCTGGGAGTGAGCTGTACCAGGGAGACTTCCTGGAGTACTTAACCCCCAGCTTAGGTTTAAAAAAGATGAGTAGGAATCTGCCAAGGGAAGAAGGGGGTGACTCATGCAAAGGCCTGGGGTGGGTGACATAGCATGCTGTATCGGGGACAGGGCTCAAAGTTCTGGGTGCTGGAGGACATCCAGGAGGGGGTGTGTGTGGGTAGGTTAGGTCAGAGAAGCAGCTAGAAGCCAGAGTCAGAAGTGCTGGAGTTCCAGGCTGAGGGGTTTGGGCTTTATTCTGAGGTTAGTGGGGAGACATGGGACAGTTCTGAGCAGCAGAAGTGCAGGACTGGATGTGGGTGTTAGAAGGAGCCGCTTGGGAGAGGGGTGAACAGGAGGCTGATGCTGTCGGATGTGGCCGGTGAGCTGAGCAGAGCTGTGGGGGTGCACAGGGATGGATTTGAAGGCCACGGACGACGCAGAAGACACCCAGCCCTTAGTGGATATCCCTTCCTTTGCTCAGTGAATATCTCCTGAGGTCTCCTGTGTGCCAAGCCCTGTGCAGGGCGATGCTGGGGGTTGGAGATGCTTCCAACCTTGCCCTGCACTCTAAGGCCCCCCCAGTCTGGTGGAAAGACAGACACGGACACAGATGGGGAGGAGGTGGTACTTGGTGGTGCCCAGGACCGTCTTTGTCCTGAGGACATGAGGCAGCAGGAAGGCACAGGGCAAAGGAGGGATGGAATCAGACTGGGTGTTGGGATTTTCCCTCAGGGGCCCTGTAGATAGACTAGAAAGAGAGAGCCTGGAGAGCAGAGGACCAGGAAGGGGGAAAGGAATACAAGTTAGCAAGAGTCACAGAAGTGAGTGTAGGGAAGATACATGGAGAGAAGGGCTGGGCGAGGTGGAATCAAAACAAGTTTGGTGGGAGGGGCTAGAACTGGGTAGGGGGCAGTGGATTCTAAATCCAAAGGCCAGACATAGAGCGAGAAAGAGGTGGAGGATGGGCAGAAGGGGGGGAGGGGGACGGGGAGAGAGATGTTGGGGAGGGGGAGAGGGGAAGATGAGGGAAAGTTAAAGACACTGAGGGTGACCCGGAGTGGAGAGATGTCTCAGACACACAAAACCACACAGAAATGGAGGGGTGAATCGACAGAGAAAGATCCAGAGATATGCCCAGAAGGAGGCGTGGAGACGTGGAAACTTGCGCAGCGGATAGGATGGGAGTGACCCATGTCCCGGCTTGTTTCCAGGATTCAAGGAGTATTTATTGAACGCCCGCCCATTCTAGACCCAGGCTAGGCCTAAGGAATGTGCAGTCCTGCTCTCCTGGGAGCCCAGGAGAGACAAATGATAAACATTTCAGTTACCGAGAAGTGCTTTAACACTAAGCAGGATGGCAATGTTTAAATACATACGGGAGGGGAATAAGTTTTGGGCCACCAAGGGCAGCGCAGAAGCTGGGGGTGGGGGTGCAGGTTTGGGAGGATCCTCCCCCCATGGGCAGATTAACAGGGGCGAGCAAATCCGGGTGAGGTCAGAGTGCAGGCCGATGTCCATCACGTAAGGCATTGTAGTCCTGCGAAGGAATTTGCGTTTATTCTGCACCTCACGGGAGGCCTTTGGAGGGTTTTGAGCACATGGATGACATCATACTTTTATTTTTAACAATAACAACGTCAACAGAACAGAACTGCATGGTTATGCTGAGGGTGGATTAGGAATGAAAAGTGGAAACAAGGAGTTGGGGACTGTTGTCCTTGTCCAGTTGAGGCTGATGGTGGCCTGGAGCGAAGTGGCATCAGTGAGGCTGGAGAGAAATGGAGAAACGGGGCTCGGATTTTGGAGGCAGAGCCCACAGCGCTGGGAAGCAAAGCATAGGTAACAGGAGAAGGAAGGAGTAAGAAGTCAGTGACAGAAAGATGAACTTTTTTTTTTTTTAAGTTTATTTATTTTGACAGAGAGAGAGCAAGCAGGGGAGGGGCAGAGAGAGAGAGAACCCCAAGCAGGCTCCACAGTGTCAGCACAGAGCTCAATGAGGGGTCCAACTCACATACCATGAGATCATGACCTAAGCTGAAACCAAGAGTGGACACTTAACTGGCTGAGCCGCCCAGGTGCCCCAAAAAGGAACTCTTACCAGAGCTGTGCAGGTTACGTGCTGCTGTGGCCCCCCTGCCCTCCCCCAGGGGCAAGGAATCAGAATTTGGGTGGGAGGGACCAAGTGTCCTTCTTTGGACCTGTCAAGTGGGAGATGCCTGCCAGAAACCCAAGTCTGGGTATCCAGTAACCAGTTGGATATGTAAGCTTGCAGGGGAGGCCATGGCTGGAAATGTAAGTTTTGGAAACGTCAGCATATAGGAGACACTGGAAGCCACGGGGCTGGATGGTTTGACCAAGGGGGAGAAGGCGGACGGAGAAGTGACCTTGGCTAGTGCCTCAGGGGCATCTGCATCAGGGGAGAAGGGGATGTAGCAAAGGGAGCCGCAGGGGGTGACTAGGAAGCAGGTGGAAGCCAGGAGGAAGTGGCCAGCAGTGCTGAGAACTGAGCCAAGAAGGGGGCCGCTGGGTGTGACCTGGTACGAGGTCATGTCAGTGCAGTGTCAGGGATCAGACAGCTCTGCCTGGTGGCGGTGTGTGTGGGGTGGGGAGCAGCCCATCTTCCTGGCAGGAAAATGATAAGAGCAAAGAGTTCATACCTTTCTTGGAAAAGAGCAAGGGGATGGAAGACAGAAAAGTACACTCAGAAATAAGAACTGTTAGAGCAGGCAAGATGCAGGATGGGAGACGGGTCGGGAGGGGAAGGTGGATTCAGGCAGCACAGGCACGCATGCCTCACGGGCCTGTGTCTGCTCAGAGTGCTCTGGGTCCCCTCTGGGCCATGTCAACCTCCGGGAAGATGCAGTGAAGGGAAGGAAAGAGCTGGTGGAACTCAGTTAAGCAGGTCTAGGCCTTTCAGGTGCCAGGCCATGCAATATCAGAGCTGCAGGTCAGGACACAGGTGGCCAGGTCAATGAGAAGGCAGAGGGAGGTGTGCCCTGATGGAGAGCATCTTCCCCAGCTTGGGAGGACGAGCCTGTGTGTGTCACCATCTCACTCCATCCATCCATCCGTCCATCCGTCCATCCATCCAGTCACCTAATGCACATCTGAGGCCTCCGTGCATCCAGCCCTGGGCTGGGTGGTGTTGGGGATACTGAGCTGAGTTCCTCCTGTACCCCAGCCCTGCCCCAGGCTGGTGGGAGAGCCAGGCACAGACAAACACAACTACATTCCAGAGCGACTCCTGCTCCAATGCAAGTGGCACAGGGCACTGTGCGCGTCCAAAGCAGGGTAGACAGACAGTGCCAGGGTGCACCAGAGCAGCCAACCTCGGGTGAAGGAGTTGGTGAAAGGTGGGTCCCACCTGGCCTGTGCGCAGAAGGGCTGAGGGAGGGGTGAAGGGGTGAAGATCAGGCCCTGCTGCCATTCCACATGGCTGTCCCCGTCCCGCCCCTGGGGGAGCTGAAACTGCATGGAAGGTCCCCCAGGGGTGCCCTGTCTAATAAACTCAATGATGAGGACTGTGGCTCTGGTTCCAGTGCCCCTGACACCTGGCCTTTTCACCTCTGGGGAGTTGGAGACAACCAGTACCGGAATCAGTTCTATCCATCAAGGTACAGGGAGCTGGGCAACAGCCTTCTGCCCCAGGGGTTCTGGGCTCCTCCCTCAGACCCAGGGGTCCAGCCCCCAACCCCTCCTCCGTCAGACTCAGGGGTCCAGGCCCCCAGCCCCTCCTCCCTCAGACTCAGCGGTCCAGGCCCCCAGCCCCTCCTCCCTCAGACCCAAGAGTCCTGACCCCCAGCCCCTCCTCCCTCAGACTCAGGGGTCCAGGCCCCCAGTCCCTCCTCCCTCAGATTCAGGGGTCCAGGCCCCCAGCCCCTCCTC
>NC_043715.1:55722193-55726131 GCF_006229205.1 Suricata suricatta
GCCCGGGGCGGGAGGCCTGCGCGGGGCGGCGGGCCTGGCGCTGAGCCTGGAGCCGTCTCGGCCGGGCCAGCCCTGGGAGCCCGGGGGAGGGGGGCCGAGTGATCCCGAAGGGACGCCGAGTCCCTTCCCGGTCCCCGCTGTTCTTTGAACCCCGGGGGATTTCGTCCCCGTTTTCTGAGCCGCTGTGGGGGACCACAGCCCCTCTAATCCGGAGTGGGACCCCAGGTCCCCCTCCCGAGCCCCGGGGGGCGCCCCCCAGCCCCCTTTTCCGGACCCCACTGTGTGTCTGAGCCAGACGTCCACTCTCTCAGACCCGGGGAGACCTCTGACCTCTCTTCTCCGAATGGCCAGGGAGACACCCACTCCCTTCTCCTGATTCCTTCGCCCCTTCTCTGAAGCCCCGCCAGGCCTCGGCAGCCCCCTTCTGTGAACGTTGAGCGGGGTGTTCCTACCGCCTTTCTGAGCCCCAGAAGGCAGTTCTGACCTGTTCTGAACTCCAGTGGGGACCCAACTTCTCCCTCCCCAGACTCAGCCCCAGAGAAACCGCGAGGTATCTCCCCGTCCATAGGTGGAGGGACCTCGGCTACCCTCCCTGGGTGCCCCAAGCCCTGAGCCCGTCCCCCAGGATACCCGGTGTCCTGGGCTCCTCCCAGTGGGGACCCGGAGCAGCCGCTCAGAGGCTCAGCCAGCACTCAGTTCTCCTTCCTCCGGGAAGCCCTCCCGGATACCCAGCTTCTGGCGCTGGGCCTTGGCGGTACCTTGCTTTTCTCCTGGGTCCCACCCTCCTTCCCGTGGTCTCCCGGGGGCCTCCTCCGAACTTCGAGGGTTCCTGGGCCAGAAGACCTGTTTTGTTCTCTTCTACGCCCCAGAGGCGACCCCTTCTCCCCCACTGGCGACTGCAGAAGATTCAGATCTTCCTTTCTCCGAATCCAGTGGAAAGTGAGCCCCTCACCTCCTTCAGGACCCCAGTTGCTCCACCCCCCGCCCCCAGGCCGCCCTCAGGACCCCTCCTCAACTCTGCCTCCTTTGCACCTGTTCTGAGCCCCTCCGGCTGCGGCCCCCAGGATGATGTGGTCCAACTTTTTCATGCAAGAGGAGGACCGGCGGCGGCGGGAGGCGGCAGGCCGGCGGCGGGCGCTCGGGCAGCACCAGTCCCGGCTGACGCCGGAGCGGGAGGGGAAGGTCAAGCTGGGGCTCCTGCTGAGCGCGGTGGGCGCCACGCTGGCCGTGCTGGCCGTGGGCACCGAGTTCTGGGTGGAGCTCAGCACCTACAAGGCCAACGGCAGCGCAGTCTGCGACGCCGCCCACCTGGGGCTGTGGAAGATGTGCACCAAGCGGCTTTGGCAGGCCGACGTGCCCGCGGGCAGAGACACCTGCGGCCCCGCGGAGCTGCCCGGAGGTGAGAGGCCACGCCCCCCGGGCCGGGGTGGGGGCGGGGGGTCCTCCCAGGGACCGCGAGAGTGGGCGGAGTCGGGGCAGGCCCGGAGAGGCATCCACCTGCGGTCCCCCGAATAACCGGTGCTCCAGGCACAGACTGTGCGTGTTGGGGGGCGGCAGCAGGGGGTGGGGGTGGAGAAAGTCCGTGCTCCCAGACTCCAGTCCGAGTACCGACCGTCCTGCACACCCTTTCCCCAGCAGCCTGTCCAGAGCTACGTCCTGTGCTTCCACTTGCCTGTGCCCCCAGACTAGTCTGTACCCTAAAAGTCGCCCATACCCTTAGGCCAGCCTGCACCCCCAGATCAGCTTGTTCCCCCAGGCTAGCCTCTGATTCCAGACCAGCCGGGGCTCCAGACCACGCTCTGTCCTCCAAAGCCCCTTACCTCCAGCACAGCACGTGGCCCTGGACATTTCTGTGTCCAGACCAGCACGTACCCCAGAGAAAGCCCGTGTTCCCGGGGTAAGTCTCGAACCCCTGCCGGCAGCACGTGTCCCGAGACCCAGCCTGTGACTCCACACACAGCTGGTGCCCCCCAGCAGCTGCATCCCCCAGAAGCCCCCACACTTTCTGAGACAGCCAGTGCCCCTAGCGGAAGAGAGTCTGGGTTCCTGGGGTCAGCTTGCTTTTCCCACATTGGAGACAGGCTGCGCTTCTGTCCCGTGGGCCTTGGGGACACGGGCCACCTTAATGCCCACCCCCGAATGGAATCCGTGCTGGTTCCCCACTGCTGGTACTGCCAAACAGAACTCCCACCAGATGCTTTCCAATGCCCCCCGGTAGACCTCATGCTGCTGGGAAACGTGCTTGTCCATTTCCTGCCCCTCTCACCACTGAATGCCCAGACCTGACCCTCCAACCCTCCTCACTTTCTCTCACAGACACCCTGCACCCCTCACTGTCCCGCAGAATGGCCTTTCACCCGTGGCAATGCCAGAGAGCTATCCCATACCCCTCACTCTCCCTGACAGGACATGCCATGCCTTTTACGTCCACCAGTGGGACATCCTATACCCCCTGGGAACGGGAATGGGCTCTTGCACCATATCTACTGACCCAAGGAAAGTATCTGATACCCTTCACGGTCCGTGTAGGATGTCACAGGCTTGATCACCCATACGAGGCCTCAGCACTCTACTCCCCAAACAATGTCCTATAACCCCAGTGCCCCCAAAGATCTTCTGTGCCTCTGGGCTCCAGATGGGATTTCCCCCGTCACTCATCCACATGTGGCATCTTCTACTCATAGGGTCCAAAATAGGATGTCCCAGATCCTTGATAGCAGAGTGGGACACACCGCTGCCCACCCACTCAGTGTCCAGATTAAACACTTCGCTTCTGCACTTGGGCTAATTTTTTGCCCCTCACAGCCTCGAGCAGGAAGTTGCCGGACTTTTGCAAATGGGGTGCCCTGCAATAGTATGCTTGTGTGATATACTTAGATGCTTACGTAGCTCTGTTTGAAGTATGTCATGCACTTTAATTCATTAGTCCTCATATCCTCCTAGCAACCTTATGAATAATCATTTTCATCCTCATTTTAGAGAAACCGAACATGAGGAGTAGGGAGTCTAAGTGGTGCTTCGTGTACCAGGCTAGACATACAGGATTTGAACCCTGGTTGTCTTTGTTTTTAACAACTACACTATATTGCATCTCACGAGTCCATAAAGATGTCCCAAAGGTCCTTGCCGTATAGCGGATGCGCCCCCTAACCTCACTGCATGAGACAGGATCCCTCACGTCCCTTGATGTCCCCTATTGTTCAGAAAGGACTTCAGCCTCCTCACAGGACCAGGACCACCTCCAGCCTCCCACAGTCCTGACCCTCCGGAGAGGACCAGCCACCAGCTCACAAGTTCCTTTATCTCAGAAATATCCCCCTGCTCCTGCCCTCTCCTTCCCTCGGGGCACAGGTGGAGTGTCCCACCACCTCACCCGACCCAGGAGTTTATTTCTTGTCCCTCGACATCGTCCTTCAATCTGGAAGGTTCCTTTCTGCCTCGCCAGGCCACCTGGCTCCATTTCTTGTACTGCTCTTCATGTCTACCTCTCTTCCCCACCTTCCCATGCCTCAGTTTCCCCCTCTGTAGCATGGGGAAATTGGCTTTCAGACACAGTTTGGACAGTCCCCCAGACTTTTTTTTTAAAAACCCGGGACCTCAAGTTCACAAAGTTGGGCGAACTTTTCTTTCCTTTACATCACAGAATCATCACCAGCCTTCCAAGAGCCTTCTCTGGCTTTATTTTACATCATTATTCCCCCCCCCCTGATTCCTTTCTGTCTCTTTAATGTGTTTCATATGTATCCGTGAGTATATATTTTAACTTGGAAACTATATAGTGCTATTTTATATCTGTATGTGTTTTAATTTACATAAATGATATCATGCTGTGTATTTTTTTTCCTGTTTGTGATTTATTTATCTATCTATATATTTCCTCAACACTGTTTCTCAGATTTCCCCGTATTGCTTTCTCCTCTTCTAGGTCATGGCTGTCA